>NW_026533206.1:745000-755000 GCF_028296485.1 Oppia nitens
GTGTGTGTCTATTATGAATATTAAAATATTTTTATTTAAAATATTTTTTTTTAATTATTAACTGTATATTTAATTAAATATAATATATTATTCATCAACAAAAAAAATTGAATTAATTGAATAAACATAACTTTTTTTTATCAAAATTTTTTTTATTACACTATATCATCAAAAATGTATTTTAACTATTATAGTAGTGTATACTTAATAGATATATATATATAATAATAATAATCTTTATTATTAATAATGTAGTGTCATATATATACAATATATCTTACGAAATACTGTATATTTACTTTTATATTTATATAATAAAAATTATATAAATGTCAAATCAAGGTTATGTATCAATAAAACAAAATATTTTATAAAATAAAACATTTAAAAAAATTTTTGTGTTAAATCATTTTGCTATATAAACAACAAAAATTTTACTAAAATAAAATAAAACTAAAATACCTGTTATATATTGAATATATATTGAATATATATATATATATATATATAAAACATGTATATAATGTTTATCCTTATACTATATTGGATATCCTTATTACATGACTTGTATCATACAAACACTGTTAGCTTTTTTTAAAATAAAATAAATTAAAAAATATATTTATTATATACTGTTTATCATTATTATTATAGTAATATCATACATATAGATATCATATATAAACTTTTAATTTATATAAACAATTAACAAAAAAAATCAACCAACAAATTGTACGTAAATAAGTCAATAAATCAAATAAATATTATTAATATTTTTTAAATTAATTAATTAATTTTTTGATTAATATATATATATATAGTCAGAAAACCTAACAAAACATAAACACATTAATTAATAGTTTTTATAATAATAATATTATAAACACTTATAATGATATTTATTATCTCCCAAAAAAAACAAACAATTATTATTATTGTCATATGTTTTATTAAATAGTAATTTTTTTCACTGTATTATTATATTAGAAATTTTCAAATAAAACTTTACCGCTTTTTTAAATAATTATTATTATTATCATATCTATTAAATTGAAAAATACAGTATACTATTGATAATATTGATAAACTGATATTTAACGTTAATTATTAATACGTTAATAATACTAATAATAATAAAAACTTTTTAAAAATCATAATAACATTTACTTAAAAAAAATAAATAAATATTTTTTTTAATAATTTAGTTTCAAGTTTAAGGTTATTTTTACACTCAATTAATTAAACAAATTAATTGAATGACAAATAAAATAAATTATCGATTTTAAAGTTTCGAAAAAAACAAATATTTATATATATTATATATAAAGTTTAAAACTATTTATAAACTGTTTGTATTATAATAATAATACTATATTAAGTTTATTTTCAACTATTATTAATATAATCATAAAATATATGACTAAAACAAATTATATATATATATATATATATATAGATTAAAAATATATTAAATGGTTAAAATAAAACTTATATATATATATATAGATTAAAAATATATTAAATGTTTAAAATAAAACATATATATATAGATTAAAAATATATTAAATGGTTAAAATAAAACTTATATACAGTATATATATAGATTAAAAATATATTAAATGGTTAAAAAATAAAACTAATAATATGTTAGTTGCCATCAAAATAATTATTAGTAAATATTATTATTAAATGTTTTTCAATGTATAATAATTGTTGTTAACCACTAATATATATATATATATAATGTTTAAAAAATTGTTAGTTTAAATGCTATGCCTATTAGCGGCTATTATATTGTTTTTATTTATTACATAATTAATATTAATTGTATAGTTATTAAGGCATCGTTTAATCAGCCAATTTGTAATAATTTTGATATCCGATCGCCAATCGATGGCATAACTGAACTAAAATCGGGCCAGAAATTGATATTCAAAGGCCGGGATATCTGGCTAGTGGACAGACGCCGTAATCGGTGTCATAGGCGACAAATCGGTGACATTATTAGTAGCGGCGGCGGCGATGGCGGCGATACTGACGATACTAATGAATTGCTGGCCAACAACGGTATCAGTATCGGAGTCGATGCCGTGGCCAACGACCCGCGCCTACATTTGACATTCATATTTAAGGTAATTGAGAGGGGGAGGGGGGGGGGAACCAACCAACCCGATAGAGAGTGTCTAACCCCCCACAGGGGGTAGTAGTGGTGGGGATCCAATTGATCCCAATTTAATTTAACAAATTGCAGGACAAGTGGCTATGGTTTGTGGATTCGGATCTAAAGATTAGGGAAAAGTCGGTAATCGCTTCGGTATTTTACGAACAGTTAGATAGTGTCGATGCAGCCCTTTATGCTGTCAATCAACGATACGATGGTTTTATACAATATGATCGGTTATATCTGTTCAAAGGTTAGCTATATATATATATATCTATTTAGTAATTATTATAATTATTATGAAACTTATAGTATATATATATATATATTTTGTTGATATATAACCAGACAATCAAATGTGGACCTATTATATCGAAATGTTTATGAATGAATATTATGTTAAACCAGTGGATACCAAACCAAGATTATTGGATCAATTAAGTCAACTATTGCCCCGACAGCTGGACTCGGCCTACAGTAACAATAGTTATGTTTATTTGATTGCCGGCGGCAAACAATATAGGATTGATAGGCAAAAATTTGTGGTAATATATATATAGATATTAATAGTTAGAGTGAGTGGAGAGAGAGAGAGAGAGAGAGAGAGAGAGATAGAGAGGAGAGAGAGAGAGAGACTGAAAGAGAGAGAGAGAGAGAGAGAGAGASAGAAAGAGAGAGAGAGAGAGAGAGAGACTGAAAGAGAGAGAGAGAGAGAGACTGAAAGAGAGAGAGACTGAAAGAGAGAGAGACTGAAAGAGAGAGAGAGACTGAAGAGAGAGAGAGAGACTGAAAGAGAGAGAAACTGAAAGAGAGAGAAACAACAAAAAATAGTGTTATTATTCAATCAACTCTTTATAAAAACATTTTATTTTTCATAAAAATTAAATTCAATGTTTTATTTTTTTTAAGGATAATCATGAACTGACCGCCGATGATATACAGATAGAGCCGGCACTGACCGATATTATTGAACTCAATTTATGGACAATTAAGACAAAACAATTGTTAGGCAACTATGATCTCTATATAAGTGAGTTATCATTCAATACATTATATATATTGATAGCAATTTTCGTGAAAAATTTCAAATTACTAACAAATTTATGTATAGTTGCCGTAATTGTGTCGACAAGTTTGACAATAGTTTATTTCCTAACAAAACTATTGATTATATTAATTAAAAACAAATGTTTTTCATCATCTATTGATAATCAAAATGATCTAAACGTTTATATTGTTTAATATAAAAAACAAAACAAAAAAGTATTGTATATTATATATGATATATCAATAGTAATCAAAAGTTATTAATGATATTACAGATATTATTATAATTCAATGAAACATATAGTAATAATATAAAGTTTATGTACTGTTAATAATAATATAGTTTTTTAAAAAATAAATTAAATTATAAATTATTATTATTATAAAAATTACAAATATATATAATATATATATAATAATAATAATAATCATTATTACTTACCAAAGTATAATAGTTATTGACAAACAAACATATATATCTGTGATTTTAGACACTAAAAAATATTTATTATTATTATTATTTAACACAAAACAAAAATCTTAGATTTCAAAACTTTTTTTTTAAAGTAAAATATTAATAATATGTAAAACACTTTGAATTTAAAAAATATATATTTAGCATATAATTACTGTAATAATGCAAATAATATTATTTATTATTGTTATTATTATTATTATTATTATTATGAATTACTAGTAATGATTAAATCAAAACAATATATTGCATTATTATACAGTATTTAATATTAAATAATATATATATATATAAATTGCCACTAAATTCAAGTACATCTCAATTAGTGAACTAATAATATGTTATCTAAAAAACTATGAAACAATTTTTTTTAATATTATTTTATTTTATTTTTTGTTTTTGATATTAATGTTTCACATTCCTGTAGATTATTGTATTATAATTACTAATAATAAGTTATTCAAAAAAAAAGTAAATACAGTATTCAAAATAAAACTACTAAATACAGGATATAATATATATATTAAAAAAATACTTTTTTTTATTAACAGTAACTATTTAGTGACTAAACAAATATATATGACTAAAAATTTTTTTTATATATAACTAACTTAATTAACACTTAAATAAATTGTTGTATAATTGTTAAGACAACTAAAAAAATGTGTGATTAATTAATTAATTAGTTTATGTAATTTATATATCAAATTAAATAACATTATTGTATTTCTAACATTATTAACGACAAATTATTAATTAATTAGTTTTTAGAGAGAAAAAAAATGATATATACTATAATATATTTTTTTAAAAATAAGTTATAATAAATTAAATAATAAGTGTTAGAAAATCATAAATTTAATATATTATATAAATTTTTATCTACAATATAGTATACCGGTACTTTATATATATATATATATATATTTATTAATACTTATTTAATCTATTTATTAGTTATTTGGATTTATTTAATAAATTGTCTGATAAAAAGTTTATAATACAGTATAAAATATTTAATATTTACAATATATATATATATATATATAACTGATTAGTTATAATTATATAATTTTGTGATTTCGTAATTATTGATTATTTATCAATTTATTAGTACATAAGTTATTAATAATAATAATAAGTAACAAATGCTGTCAAAAAAACAAAACAAAACTTATTATTATTATTATTATTAAATTTATTATTGATTTTTTTCAAAAGTTCAAAGTTAATTATACTGTAGATAAAATAATAATAATAATTATTATCAATTAATTCAACCAAAAAATATTTTAGTCGATTGAATAATATAGGGATTAAATTTAATCTATTTTTTTTTGTTTTATTTTTTTTAATCACACTTAACATTATATATATATATATATAACAATAATTATATAATATAGTAACAAAATAACTTCAAAACTATTTATTTATATAAAAAAAATAACAAAAAAAAACTTTATATACTATTATATAAATTCTTATGGAAACTATTGCTTAAATTAATTGCAATCAAAATGCAGTAATAATAATAATAATAATAAATTTTATTGACTTTAATTTATTATGTGATCATCAGATTGTTAGCTGAAAAGTTCACTTACATTGTTATGCATTATAATTGTGATATAATTTTTGTTTGTTGTTTTCAATTCAATTAAACAAAAAACAATAATAAGTTTTTTTTTGATACACTATTGTAAACAAGTGATAGTAAAATAACGGTTATATTTGTTTTGTTAAGTATATATATATATATAATATAATATAATATAATTTATTTGTCTAAAATTTTTTAATAAAATTGTTTTATTTATTTTATTTATTAATTATTAGTTTAATGTAAAATCAAATGTTGTATTTGTATGTATATCTCTAAATATTATTTGTATTTTTTTTTTTAATTTTAATAATTATTATATATATATATATCATGTAAAGTATATAATAATAATATTAATTAAGATATTTACCAAAAAAAATTATGATTATATAATCTAATATAATAGTCCGTAAAATAATAATATGTTTTTAATTATTAAGTAATTACAATATTACTATTTTCCTGTAAATCAAATTATTGTTTTTAAAAATATATTGTTTTTAGTATTGTTAATTAAATTATTAAATTATGAAAAAATATAAACACTAATAAATAAAAATAATTACGTAAATAATATATATATATATATATATATATATATTAACAAATATTTATTATTTATAATTAATAAAAAAAATAAATAAATGCATTACTATAGGATGTAATTATAAATATTATTTAATCTTGATATTTATATTAATTTATTATATATATATATATATATATATAAATTAAGCAATTAATATATCGAGAAAAACATAATAAAAAACAAAATATACAATAAATTTATATTTTATTTTATGTATGAATCATATTAATAAACAATTATAATTAAATTATATATAAATTGTAATTTATTATTATTTATTTTTGTTGGATTGCAAAATATTTTTGTAATCATTTATATAATTTTTTTTGTGGTAATTATAAAATAGTATAATAAAAAATAATAACTAACATGTGTATGATATTTATCTATTATTTGTATACAGGGTATATATTTTTATTATGGGGGTATTTTTCTAGAAAATAATAATAAATATTTAATCTACCAGTACTGTATATTTAGTTATCTATTTGATTTTCAAAATATTATTATTATAAAATTATAAAGTTAATAAAAATAATATCAAATTATTATTAAATAATTAAAATTTAATTTACAAAAAAAATTTGTTTAAATAAATAAATTCTAATATATATATATATATATATATATATATATATATATATATATACTGTAAATAGTAATACTATTTCAATGTTTATATATATAACTAAAATTAATTTCAACTAAAATAAAAGTAAAAATTAAATGGAAATTATTTAATAAGAAAATATAATAAAAAAATTTGCTAATTTATTGCCCATTATATTGATATACAGTATATATTTTAATTGATAATATCTTTTATAATAAGTTTTATGACATAAGCAACAAATATAATAAAAAAAATAAATATTTTTTATCAAATTAGATGAGTATATAAAGTCTAAACTGAAAACAAAAAATTAAATAAATAACTAATTGTCAGTAATTATAAACTAATCATAAAGTTATTAAAAAAAAAAAAAATAAAATGATTATCAAATTTTTGGTGACAATTGTTTTGATGGTAGCACTGGTAGCCTACCAGTGCAACTGTAATGATTGGTGGCCGCCATCGGGCAAAACAACTCAAGCACCGGTAGTCTTGGCTTGTGGCCAGGGATTGGTGGCCATTGACGGCGAGTTTAACGGCAGCCGTAGTGTCCAATTGGGTGAAGTACCGTGGCAAGTGTCGGTACAGTCGAAAGCTGGTGGCGCCAAATGGGGACACAGTTGCGGTGGGGTTGTCATCAGCAAAGACTTTGTACTGACCAGTGCTGTCTGCGCTGGCGGTGGGTATGTATGCTCTCTCTTTCTCTCTCTCTCTCTCTCTCTCTCTCTCTCTCTCTCTCTCTCTCTCTCTCTCTCTCTCTCTCTCTCTCTCTCTCTCTCTCTCTCTCTGTTTCTCTCTCTCTCTCTCTCTCTCTCTCTCTCTCTCTCTCTCTCTCTCTCTCTCTCTTTATTCCTCTCTCTCTCTTTCTCTCTCGAGGACTGGTAGGTAATAGGTCTAACTTTTATCATCACTTATTTTTTTTAGATCAAACAACGAAGCCTTTTGCCGTTCAGAGGCCGGTATTGTTGATCTGCCGAAAGGTGGTTGGGCTCGACGTCGCCGACGACAGGCCGATGTCCTATACCCGGGTCAGGACACTCCTGGCCTGAAGTATACAATGCGATCGTATATTCATCCGGATTTCGATAAGGAAACGCTGGCCAACAATCTGGCATTGCTTCAACTGGCCCAGCCGTTTGACGTGGCCAAAGCTGCCGGCACTATCAACCATATATGTCTGGCCACTGAAACGGCTGCACCCGATGCCGACCAGCAGCTGTATGTTAGCGGTTGGGGTGCTATAGACGGTGCCATTGATTTCCGGCCACAGCTACAGCTAGTTAAGGCCAGACAAGTGGACTGTGAGCCGATAGCGGCACCGGCAGCTGAACTGCCCAATCAGTTATGTGTTGTCCAGGACTTGTTAGACGATACTATGGATGAGTGTGTGGTTAGTAGTCTATCAATCAATCATTTAAATACATTTTTTTTTAAATATCTATTTTGGTTTTTTAGGGTGATTTTGGTGGTCCCTTATTCAGCACCAATGGTGGTAACCAGTCGACCCTAGTAGGCATCTATACATCGGGTAACGGTTGTACCAGTGCTAACAATACGTCCAAATTTCTAGATATTAAACCCTATTTAGTTTGGATTCAAGAAACAGCTAAACCTGCTTATGGATAACTATATATATATTTTTATAAAAAAAACGCAATTAAATGTATTAATTTATTATTATTATTATTATTATTATTATACTTTTTTAATAAATTTTTTAATATGCATTTAATTGAATTTAATTTAATTGAAAAATTTTATAACATATACTGTACCGTTTTGTTTTTGAAAATATATATAATTTTATCAATTTTAAATAAAAAAAATTTCCATACAATTTATTTAATTAATTAATTAATAATTGTAATAAAATATAATCACATATAATTAATTATCTTAATAATAATAATTATTATTAATTGTATTAATCAATTAAAATTTTATAATTTATTTTTTTATAATTTAAAATTAGTATTGAATATAATTTTTTTTTATATGAATACAATATATATATAGCTTTTAAGCAAAAGTTTAAAATTTTTTATTAAGTTTAGTAATAATAATAATAATAATAATAATAATAATTACTAAAAGTTTTAAAAATAAAAAACTATCAATAATACAGATTCAATATTATAATAATTAAAAAAAATAATAATAATTCAATACAATAAATATAGATTATATCTATTAATAGTTAATTTATATTCAATTTGTTTTTTTTAAGTAAATAATATTACAATAAATATGTCTAATATTTCAAAATTAAAAAAAATTATTAAACTGTATATTGATTAACAGTTTAATTTTTATATATATATATATATCAATATAAAAATTTATTGATTAAAAAATATACTGTAGTAATATAAGCTATAATTTTATTTTTTAAAGTATAAACTTTTTAGTCTAGAAATAAATAAATATGAAACCTAAACAAACAAATAAAAAATTTGATATTTAATATATTTAAAAAAAACTAATAATAATAATAATCATCTAGCTAAGTTGAAAATTATTTTTTTTAATTACACAAATATACTATATATATATCATAATAATTGATAATTATTGACATATTGTTTGAATATCCTAATAGTTTAGACTTTTTTTATAAAAAAAAAAATTTATTTTTATTTAAATATACAAAAAAGTTTTAGTTAGTTAGTCAGTCATAGTATTAGTTGAATTTGTTGAGCACTGTTAGCTCAAAATTTTTGGTTAGGTTAGGTAGTAGTAGTGGTGGTGTTGTATCAGACAATCAATCAATCAATCAGTCAATGACTACTACAACAACCGTTACCACCAAACCATTGTAGGTCTAACTCAATTCAATTCATTGTTTCATAAACTACCTGATCATCCATCATCTGTACCACTGTTGCCGCCATTATGTGGTCGCCATCATCATCATCATCGTCGTCGTCGGGATCATCGGCCACATCGGACATATCGCCGAACCGATTATCAGTGGACTCGCTATCGTCATCGACATCGGGAGCAGTGCCGCGGACACTACTAGGAGTACCGATGTTTGATCCGGTACGCTATCGGACGGAAATGTGCAAAAATTTTGTCGAATCGGGTGTCTGTCGATTCAACGAC
This sequence comes from Oppia nitens, assembly GCF_028296485.1. Lineage (NCBI taxonomy): Eukaryota > Metazoa > Arthropoda > Arachnida > Sarcoptiformes > Oppiidae > Oppia > Oppia nitens. Next base: position 754,597 of record NW_026533206.1, read on the forward strand.
CGGTGTTTCTATGCCCACGCCCTCCACGAGCTCAGGCCTACAACCTATCGCCACCGGAAACATAAAACCCAATTGTGTCGGCCGTTTCATACCGACGGCTTCTGCGAGTTTGGCGCCCGCTGTGCGTTCATACACTCGCGGCCCGATGTCGAGGCTATTGTCCAGCGATTTAATCGGCTAATCGATTCGCTACAGTGTCGGCCACCACCACAACCACCAGCAGCACCGGCACCTGTATCCAGACAGCAGCCGCAGCAGTGGTGGTCACCGCCAACACCACCGCCAATGATGGACGACAAGATGGTTATCGATACCATTGACATTGGTATAGATATGCGGGCGCCTACCGGTGATGATGGCGACTATGATAATGATGGTGATGATTATGGCACCGGTATTATAGT
>NW_026533206.1:760000-780000 GCF_028296485.1 Oppia nitens
TGGTGATGTTGTTGTGGTGTTGGGTATTACACTGAGAGTATGGTTGTCTAAAATCGGGTAACTGTGCCACCGATGCTGCTGCTACTGGTGGTTGTGGGGGTAGTAGTGGTGCCCGTAATGGTTGTCCACTACTACTAATTGTAGTAGTCGGCAATGGCGTCAATAGCTGACTAATCTGATCCAGTGTCTGGTCGTCCAATTGAAGGTCACTATAATTATTGTATAGCTGATCCATTATCATCATTGATGTTGTTGATGGTGGTGCAGGTGCTGGTGCTGGTTGTGTGGTAGTGGCAAACGATTGATCCATAATTTTATCATTTGATGGTATGATTAGTATTATTAGTATTATTATATCGTTTGATATGTCATATCATATCCTATTGATTGAAGACATCCCTATAAATAACAATTTAATAAAAAAAACAAACAAAAAATTATTTAATAAATTGAATTGAATTTTTTGGTTGTTATTAAAATTAATATAAATTATTATTATTATTATTATTATATTACGTCAATAGGAGGTTACATATAATATTACTATAATTTATATATATTTATTTACATATATATATACATGTGATATATATATATACATTAAATTTATTATATACAGTTAATTTAAAATTAAAAAATTAGCATTTTAGTTTTTACGTAATAAAATTTAATTTAATTAAGTTTTAGTAAAAAAATAAAATAAATGTTGTAATTATATAATAACATTAAACTAAATAAATAGTATTTTTAAAAAAATAAATAAATATATTTTTTATTTTCATTACTCACTACAGTATATAATCAATGATAAGTAAAATCACAGAAATTTCCAGTTTTCTGAATGTTTTTAATTTTAATATTAATTTTAATATTAATAATATTTATAAAAAAATATTAAAAAAATAAATAATTAAATGTTAAATTGCAAAAAATATTTAGTTAATAAAGTGTTTTAAATACAATATCAATCAGTTATATAACTGTTTTAAAAAAAATTTTACTAAATATATTATTATTTATATGATATTTTTATTTTTTTTCAAAAATCATTATTATTTTACTTAATATATTAGTGGAAAAAAAATATTATTACTAATTAAATGACACCAATTAATACATTAATTTTTATATATAATATGATTCATAATGATATATAATTATTAAAAAAAAAATTAATTAAAAAATATAAAACATATATATCTATAAAATATTTGTTATATTTATAAATTTGGTTATTTATTATAAAAATTTTAAATAAACTATTGATTTTTATAGTTGTTATAAATAGTTATCAAACATATTAATAAATTAATAATTTGATTGATTAGTTATTTATAAGTTGAAAAATATTTTTTTTTTTGAAAAATTGATAACATTTTTGTTTAATTTTTTTTTTAAAAATAAAAATAACTCGTTATATATGACACGTACGACACAACACGTATTTTTGGGATATATTTTTTGTTTTGTATATAATTTATTAATAGATTTTGTGGCATAAAATTAGATTTTTTTTAAAATTACAAATAAATAATTGAATATTTTAAAAAAAATATAAGTATTACTGAAAAATAATTTTTTGAAAAAAATATTACATAACATAAGTTAATTAAATCATTTAAAAAAAAATATTACTGTATATTAATTAATTATATGTCATTATTATTATCAATGTGTCATCAAATATCAAAAATTTATATTTAATACTTTTTTTTTTAAATAAAAAAAATTGTTATTATTTTTCAATATTATAAATATTAATTTGACATCAATAGCAACAGTTAATATTATTCATAATATTTTTTTTTATAAATATTTAATAAATAAATAAAAAATTAAACTTTAAAGCTATCACACTTATATTTTTTTTGTTAACATTATTAGTAAATTTTTTTTATGATTAATTAATTGTTTTATATACTAAATAATAAGGAAAAAATATAATATAATAATAAATAATAATAAATAATAATATTTAAAATATAAATAAATGTTTATTAAGTTATAAACAGTAGTTATTAAAACTTGTGGTTTATTTTTTTATTTCAAAAAAAAACTTGTAATCAGTAATCATGTAATACAGTAATAATTGATTTAAAATAGTGATAATAAAAATTATTAATAATATTAATTAATTAATTTTACGACAACTTAATAAACTAGAAAAAAAAATTTTTTTGCAAATTAACAAAAATACTTATCAATTAATTATATTAATAATAATTTTAAACATTTCAAACTTGAATTCAAAAAAAAATTATCATTTATTGCTAATATAATTGAGTGAATATTAATATTAATTAATTTTGTTGTTTTTGTTTGTTAAAAATGTAAATTTTTATGTATAATCTATCAAAAAATCAAAAACATTATATTCAATAAAAAAAAATCAAATAAATTTACATCTATTTTGATTGTATAGTCCAATGTATAATCAATTTTTTAATATACAGTACATGTATTTTATACATACATATCAAATACAGTATTAAATTACAATATAATATTATAATATATTAAAAATAATAATATTTAATAGACTATTACTTTTGTTAATTTTTAAAATTATTATAATTATTATTATATAAGTTTATAATCATTGATTTAGTTGTCATATTAGTTAAATCAAAATAGTTTTAATTATAAAAATATTTTATAAATAACTTTCAATATATTACGGAAAAATAATCGGATATTAAAACCTAAATATCTATTTTCAAAAAATATATAATAATTACTATTGTTTTTATTATTATTATTATTACTAATGGAAATCCGTGATATTTTTTTTAGTTTTATAAATAAATTTTTTTCTAAAAAAAAAATTTACCACAAATTATACAAACAGTTTTATTACATAAACTTTTTGTTTTTAAAAAAAAATCAAACATAAAGTCCAAAAAAATATTTATATATTAAAAAATGCTATTTTAGTAAAACTTATTTATTTTTTTTTAAATACTTTTTTAATTTAAAATTACAATTGTTTTACATAACTCATTATACAGTATATATTTTTAGGTAAATTATACACAAAAAAAATAAATAAATAAAAAATACTTACAATTTATGTTTTATGTTTAAATAGACACACAATTGTAAATCCCAACAACAAAAACAATAATAATAATAATAATAACTATAATCTCATAAAATCCCCAAAAAAAATTTTTTTTTTCAAATTTGTATATATATTTAGACCACTGAAAAATAATAAAATAAAATTTCAAATAAAATTATACTAAAAATATCTCAATTTACTCAAAAAAATTTTACTGAAAAATACACTGAAATAGATGGGAGAGAGAGAGAGGTTATACCTGTCCTACTGGTTATCAGATATTGGTTTTTCATATATATATATATAGATATAAATACATAGACATACATACAGTAAATTAAATTATATATATATGAGTGTTAAAAATATGAGCCAATTAATGATAAATAAATTATAAATTATTTTATTTTGTATTACTTCTATAAATATACAGTAGATATACTGTATATACATACAGTTTATTATAGATATTTAAGTACATATATATACACTGTGTGTATATATATATATACTAAAAATATATACTTTTATACTGTACTAACACTACTACTACTACTACTATAGTCACAGTGATGTCATTACTAGTAGTAGTAATAGGTTTTTTTAAATACAAATTAAATGGACCTAACTTATCAAGCACAGGGAGAAATTTTTTTTAAGTACAGTATATATATATATATAACTTGAAGTGAATAACTAAACTATTAATATATTTTTAGTTGAATTTAAATTTTTTAAAAACTTGTAGCTATGCATATATATATATATATATATTAAGTTATATATATATATTAAGTTATATATATATATATCCCCTTCCACTCCCCCCTCATTTTTTTTGCTAACTGAATATAGCAATTAATAATAATTATATAATATTATATATAGTTTACATATTACAGTATTTTATATATGTATATATATATATATATATATATATATTAATCAAATATATCAGAAATTTTAAACTGTCAAACAATTATCAAAAAAAAAATAAAAATAAAAATAATAATTCAAGGATATTATGTACGAAACAGAGAGAGAGAGAGAGAGAGAGAGAGAGAGAGAGAGAGAGAGAGAGAGAGAGAGAGAGAGAGAGAGTTAAAAAAAATTTCGGGAAAAATTCAAATTAATAATTACTATTGAATATATACATGTATATATTAATAAATAATACATAATATATATATATATATATATTAATATTTTTTAACTTTAAAATATACACTGATATTAATTTGATAGTCAATAGACATAACATTAGATATAATGATATACTGTGTACTGATATACACATTATTTACTATAATTTAGTCAATAAATTATGAAATTATATGAAATTATATGAATTAATAATAATAATAATTAATTGATTGATTGATTTGACTAAAAATGTTTGAGAAATACTTTTATATTATTTATTCATTTATATTATTTTATTTTATTTACTAAATTACAAATCATTAAAAATTTGGGAAATAAATACTTGTATTATTATTACAATATATTATTGTATAAATGATAAGTTTAATCAAACAAATAAATAAAACTATTGTAAAAGTTATGTTTGATTTTTATTTAAAAAAAAATAAAATACAAATATTATTTTAATATTAAAAACGATGTCAAACCTATTTAAATCATTTTACGTATTGATTGAATAGATAAATGATATAAAATTATTTATTATTCAAATAAAAATTTGATGAGATATACTAAATAATTTTAATAATAATAATCATATTTATACAGTAATTATGACAACAAAAAAAAATAATAATAATAATAGTTATTTACCAATTATTAATTTAATCATCATCATCATAATTTTTTTCATATATTATAGAAAATTGCACTAGATCAAAAAATATTTATTTTATAAAAAAATTTTAATAAATAAATAAATAAAATTTTTTATGTTTAAAAAAATATAAACTGGGTCATTGTATTAAATATATATATATATTACATATTTATCGATGATTAAAAACAACAATATAATACTTATTATTATTATAAAAATATATAATAATCATTATAAATGATTTATTTCTGATCACAATTTCCTTTATATAAAAATTTATTTATTTATTATTATTATTATTAAACTGTATTATCAAACATGTGTTATCAAAATCAATTACAAATACAATACATATAAAATATAAATATATGTATTTGATATTAAAAACAATTATTATTATTTTTATATTAAAAAAACCCATTAATTTGATGTATTTTGCATCACATTATTATTATTATATAATATAATCAATTGATTTGAACTCTCGATAAAAAATTTTTAAAATTATTTTATTTAAAAAACACTTTACATACTGTACTTTACTGTCTATGTGTTTATATTATATTATATATTTTAATATAAGTTATAACATTAATATTATTAATAATGTTATTATTAAATATAGGATATACTTCCTTATTATTATTATTATTACAAAAAAAAATTATATCATAAAATTGATAAACAGTTTTGACTAACAGATCACAACATTAAAAAAACTAATGTCGAGGAAAAAGGATATTATGATTATAATAATAATAATTATTATTATTATTAAAATAGTTTATTAAATAAAAACTGTGTGATAATTATTTAAACAGTATATTATTATTATTAATAATATTTTTATTATTAATAGTAATACAATATTTTATGTCACAATTATTATTATTATTATTTTATATAACAAATTTAATTAACAAAAAAATTTATTTGATTGTTATTAAATATATATATATATATATATATATATATATRTATATATATATATATATATATAATTTTAATATATATTATAGTTTTTAGTTACAATGTGCTATCAAATTAAATAAATTAATAAAAATAAATAAATCATAAAATATAATAATAAAAATTATTTTTGTATCATTTAAAAAATTGTTGTCAACTATAAATAAATTGTTCAAAATAATTATAATTGTAAATTAATTATTTACTGTAAATAGTATATGATATTTTGTTGACTTTATTATTATTATTATTATTATTATAAATTATAATCATTTATAATCAAAACTTATAATAAATATTCAATATATTTACTTTAAATTTATAGATTAATTATATATAAATATTAATAATATATCTATAAATAAATAGATAATAATAATTAGTATTATTAATGTTTATKAGATTTWATAAATTGATATTAAGTTATGTAAATAAATATTAATTWTAKAAATTTAAAAACACTTAACTAAATGARACAACAATTTTTTTGTTGTTAAAAATTTCTGATAATTTAATTAAAATAAATAACATTTGTTTTTTGAAATTAATTAAATTTTTTCATCTAATATTTTATAAACACATTGRGAAGATATCGCAAAAATAATTTAAATAATTATAATTGTAAACCAACCAAACAAACAAAAATAAAAATGTTTTAATAAATTATAACATTAGACACAATTGATTTAAACCTATATATTTATAATTTTTTTAAAAAATTATTTTTAATCAAATATATATACATAATCAAATGTATATATATAACATAATAATTATTGCTAAACTAAAATATGTGTATTATAAAAAAATTTATTTAAATAAAAAAACTAATTTTAATTGTCGATTACATACTTAAGATATATATTTATACAGTATATATGATATACATGTAATATAATATACTATAATAATACAGTATTATTATTATTATTATTATTATTATTATTATTATTATTTGTTTGTTTGTTTCATTGATTTTTTTATTAATGGTAAAACACAATATTAAATTACAATCAGATTAGCAATAAAATAATTTTATTAAAATTACACACATTTTTTTTAACCACAATCAATGATAATATATAATAAGTTATATATGAATAAAATAATAATATTATAGGAATTTAATGAATTTTATTATTTATTTTTTTATATATAAATTAAATCAGGGTTTTTACAGACAATATATTTTCAAATAATAATAGTAATAATACTAAAAAAATACATAAAACTAAATATTTTCTAATATTACATAACTTTTTTGTTGGTTACAAAATTGTCTAATATGTTTAATTTGATTTAATATAAAAACCATTTTGTTTATAATTTATTATATTAAATATAAATCAAAATCATTGTAATATTAAATTTCACACACATTTATATCTTATTTATTTTTATTAAAATTATATATATATACAATACATATTACATAAAATAACGTTTAGTTATTTTTATTTTTTTCAATGACAAAAAATACAACAATTATTTTGATTGTAAATGTAATAAATAGTTTTAAAAAAATAATTAATAATAATAATAATAGTATAATAATATTAATAGATAAAAATAAGTTACAATAATATATTGTATATATATATATATGATAACACATAAAATTTTATGGCAAAAATTATAATATGTTTATGTATTATATAATTATTTTTTTATTTAAAAACAAAATTGTTTGGCTAATTAAATTGTAAAAAAATATCAATGCATTGAAAATAAACAATTATTTAACTATTTTTTGTTTGTTTTAAATGTAATAATTAATAATAATAATTATTATTAATAATTATTATTAATATTTCACAATAAGTTGATAATATTTAAATAATAAAATGTTTTTAAAAAAATTTACCCAAAAAAAAATATGATATTACATACAGTAGTAGTAGTAGTAGTAGTAATATATTATATCAATATATGTGTTGAGGAAATGATACTAAATATTATTACCAAAAAAATATATAATAAAATATTACTATTATGTAATAATAATAATAATAATATAGACATCATTGAAAAAATCGTTGTACTGTTACATAATTAGTATCAAAAAAATAACTATATATATTTTAATAATATATTTACATAATTATTATGTTTTATATATATATAAATAAAACCCTTTTATCATAAATATATTCACACATAATGTAATCCCAAAAATATTAATTAGATATTTATTTTATTATTTTTAAATAAAAAACATATGTTTTCAGATATTATTATTTATTTTTTTGTATATTTAATTTAATTATATCATATAATTAAAAAAAACATTTATATATATTTATAATGAATATATATATATATATATAATTATGTATGAGTTATATAATGGGATGTCATGTTTGGTTGATAGAGAGAGGATATGTCGATAGCATATTACAGTATTATTATTATTATTTATTTATTTTTAAAAATAATAATCTTGCATACCAGGCCCCCCCCCAATACATAGGCGCCCACAAACATCACGATAGCACCGGTAGTTTTTTGTTGTTGTTGTTGTATATAAGTTATATAAATAGATAGATAGATACAGATATATATATATACAAGTATTAGACGATGGATGGGTGGTTAGGGTGATGGGTGTGTTCACCAATATTTATCATCAAACGGATCGTCAATTTCATTGTCGACAATATGATGGTCAGCAGCACCCACACCATCAGCACCATTACCACCACTGCTATATTGATTGTGCAAATGATAATACCAGGGCTTATTGATTGGATAACCGTTTTCGTTGATCTCCGGCTGCTGACAGTCCTGTTGGTTGATGTTTTGCAATTGAACCGATGACCGGCCGCCGGCCAGTAGTCCTAATCGATAGATGTATCGGTAGATTTTGTTCATGTATAGCTCCGGTAGCTGACTGGCTGTACGCGACATAACGGTCAATTGTTGCCGATGCCCGAACGTACGGCGCGTACACGTATAGGTGACGGCATAGTTGTCGTAGTCGGTCATCAGTACCGATAGCGGCTGTTTGGGCCCATAGAGTAGACCTTTATTTTAAAAAATAATAATAAATATATATTTGAAAAATAAATTATTCAATAGTCTATTGAAAATTAATTAACATAAATATTATATATATATATATATATATATTGTTTTAATTAGTTATTATCAATAGTATAGTACTATTGTACTAATAGTATAGTATAGTATATATATATATATATATATATATATAGATAATTAATTGTTAATTATATATTCAAATCATGTATTTTWATTAAAAATACTGTATGTGTGTGTGTGTTTTGAATCATCAACTATATTATTATTATATAWATATAAAATTAATAATAATAATTTTAAAAATTTTAAATATCATTTAAAATAATTTATTCATGTATATGCAAACAACAAGAAAATAATAATAATAATAATATTTTTAAAAATATATATATAATTAATAATTAATGTCATTATAAATTTTGTTAATTTAGATTTTTATTTATTTTTTTAAAATTATAATAATTAATGTACTGTTTTATAATTAAATAAAAAAACTATTTATAAACTATGTGTGCATATATATACTATATATAATTTATTAWAAAAAAATTTAATGTTTTAAATAAATAATTATATTTTCAATTATTGTATTTTATTGAATGACTATTTATTTTGTATACAATAATATTCAATCATTTAAAAAATAAACAAAATTAATCATGGTTAATTTGGTAAATTTTTTAAAATTTAATTATGTTATTATTTGATATTATTGTTACCTTCAATCATATATTATTATTACTAACAAATTGAAATATAAATTATTACAAACAAACAAAAAAATCATAATTTTTTTTGTTTGTAATAATTTATATTTACTATTATTGTTTTTGTTGTTGTTGTATATAAAATAATTTTTGATTAAATTTTTAAAACATTTTAAAAATAGTAAATATTATTATTAATGCATTTTATATAATAGTAATAAAAATTTATTTATTTATTAAATCTTTACAAATATATATATATAAATTAATAATTCTTGAAATATGATATATAATTAATAATTTTTTTAAAAATTATATTTTTATGAYTAATTAACAAATGGAAAAAACTATATTATAATAGTTAATAATAAATATTTTTTTGTAAATTTTTTTTAATTAAATTGGTTTCAATAGTTTACTGTAAACTTTTTCAATAATATTAAAATTTGTAATATAATACTTAATAGTTAATTGCTTATCACAATCAATGTTATTGTATTTTATTAGAGTTTTAACCCTTTTTTTCATTAAAAAAAATTAAATAAATATTATATCTTTTAATATCTTGAGATATGATCAACAAATATATATATATATATATATATATATATATATATTATATACAATTTTTTAGTATTTTTTTATTGAATGGTATATTCTTCAACAAATTTTTATTATACATGAATTAAATAAAAAAAATTTAGTTCAATGATGTATAAAACCATTTATATATATATATATATATATATATATATACAGTATATATAAACAAATATTAAATTAATAGTTAATAATAATAATAATGTGTGAAAAAATGCCAAATACTTGAATTACTAATTAACTTAATTAAAACTATTAGTATTATTAAGTACTGTATATATATATATATATATATATATATTGTATATAAACAAACAATTTTCATGATTTACAGGTAATTAATAAATGAAGGGTAGAGATGATGATAATAATAATAATAATAATAATTGAATGGCAATGCAAACCATCAATGAGAGAGAGAGAGAGAGAGAGAGAGAGAGAGAGAGAGAGAGAGAGAGAGAGAGAGAGAGAGAGAGAGAGAGAGAGAGAGAGAGAGAGAGAGAGAGAGAGAGTTAACAAACTATTTGATACATTCAAACAAACAAAATCTTGAAAAATACTAAAAATGTTTTTTTTTGTTWTTAATAATAAATAAAATCATAGTTTAGTTAAAAYACRAGTTAATGGGTATTAATTAATATATATATAATTAATGTTGTATTTTGTTGATTGAAATTATAAGTACTTAACTAATATTTAATAATAATAATAATAATAATAACAAAAATGTTTGAATAAGTTATTAAAACATCAATTAAAATAAAAATATTTAATAAAAAAGTAAATCATAAATAATRATGAATACACTGTATGTATTGTTTTTAAATTTTTTTAAATGTAWTWATCATTAAATAAAACAAAAAATATTAATTATTAAATTAATAATAATAATGAAAATATGGTTTATGTTTAWATAAAAAAAAAGTTTATCAATAACAAAAATATGATTATTTATTATTATTATTAATTTTATTTATTTTAAATAAAAAATAATATTTTTTAGTRTTATTTTTATTATTTCATTATTAATATTTAGTTTTATTTAAAAATATTTTTTTTTATGTTTTTGGTTTCTCTAACACATATGTTATCACTAAATATCTAGAATATTATGTATTAAAAAAAATATTTATTAATTATTATTTTTGTTAAAATTATTTGAAATATGAGTCCAAACAAAAAAAAAAAAAATAAATAAATAAAATAAAAAACGTTTTTCCGATATTCATCTATACATTCAATATATATATATATATATATATATATATATATATATATATATATATATATATATATATATATATTTTTGAAACAAAAAATTATATTTTACACAAAATATTTAGTATGATTTTTATTTTTTATTTTTGAAAATAATTTATGATATGAAAACAAACAAAAAATTTCTAATAACTTATACATTATTATTAATATTATTATAATAACAAAAAAAAATAAATATTTTATTATAACAAAAAAAAAGATGATCACAAATAGGGTTAACCAGAAATCATGGATTAAAAAATACAATAAATAAATAAATAAATACTCCATAAGCTAGAGGTATATATATATATAATATGGGTCACTATTAACTAACTTTTACTGTACTACTATAATACAGAGTATAAACTTTTAAACTACATATAWATATATATATAAGTGTTTATTAGTTCACATGAGATGATAAACAGTGTATTTAAAAAAAATATATATMGTTTAAAAAACTAAATAAAATTAAATAAAAATACAAATTTTTAACTCAAAAAAAAAAAACAAATTTTTTTCAACTATAAAAAAACTTATACTAAATGTAAGATTTTTTATATAAAAATAATAATAATAAATAAATGAAAGTTAAAAATCATTTACTGAATAATAATAATAATAATAATGATAACAATAGTGTTAAATGTGTTTTAAATATTAACAAAACAACTATTGTTTTAGTATTACTTTTWRKTTTTTTTTATTTATCTCTAGATTTTATTGTTTAACATATATATTGTATTTATTTATTTTTTTAAATCACTAAACATTTTATTTTATTTATTAATATTCATTGATAGTCATCACATATCATATCCTCTTAAATATATATATATATATACCAGTAATATATTAGAGACACTCATTAATACAGTATAATAATATCATAAATTTATGATAATATCTAAATACATACTGAAAGTGAATATATATATATATATATATATATATATATATATATATATATATATATATATAAATTGTAATTAATTTGCAGATATTATTTTAGACACACACATACACATACATACATACACATACACACACACATACAAACACATACACATACATACACATAAACAYACATACACACACATACACACACACACACACATACAAACACATACACACACATACACACACACACACACACACACACACACACACACACACACATACACACACATACACACACATACACACACATACACACACATACACACACATACACACACATACACACACAYACACACACATACACACACATACACACAAACACACTTACATATATAAAAACATAGACACATAAAACTAAAAAACTTATTGTTATTTTTTTCTGATTAATAATAAAATAAATTATTTTTTTTTTTTGWTTTTTTTGTCGGCAGGGGATTGAGTGATAGACAAGAGAGAGAGAGAGAGAGAGAGAGAGAGAGAGAGAGAGAGAGAGAGAGAGAGAGAGAGAGAGAGAGAGAGAGAGAGAGACATCCTATGAATTTTAAAATAATTTATACATTTTTTTGTCGGTTTAAACTAAATAAAAAGATATAATAAATTTTTTTTTAAAATTATATTTATTATGATATTATTTTATATTACAATTTTGTTTTTTATATACACACACACTCTCTAAACCCATTATTTTATATGATTTTTATWATAAGTTATTTTTGTTGTTGTCWTTTAAATATTAAATATTTWWATATAYAWATATATATAATATTTTTTAAAKAAGTCTTAAATATTATCTATTTTCRTCATTAATTCATACAAAAAAAACTATTTATGACTTAATAATAATAATATATAATCTATTTKTCTATTTTGAATAATAATAACTTTAATAATCATATTATTATACATATATTTTTTTGTTGATATAGAAAATAGAAAAAAAATCTCTCAATAATTTATGTATATATTTATCATATTTTTTCAAACAAAAACAAATAGTAATAAATTATTGACTTTATATATATATATTTAATGTAAAATATTTCGGGTTATAGACCAACCAAATAACAGCATACATACATACATACCGATAATAATTGCATACCTGTCCTCTTATATAARCTATAAGTAAATACTTAATTTATATTAGAGATAAATAATAAATATATATATAATGATTAAAAAAAACTTTCATTTATTATCATTTATTATATTTTATTTTTTTTTAAGTTGGTTTACACTTTATCATCGTTCAAAAACTAGTAGACTGTATATACTGTATATAATATACAGTATACTGACTGTATAACCCATATRTACTGTATATATATCTATACCCATAGACCCCATAAACTAGTGTGTATAACCTACCCCCCGGGGGGGGGGCTGAMTGTCCTAACAGATATCGTTTATCTTAATCTAGTATACTTGACATTAAAAAAAATAATATATTATTTATCTAATGATTTAAATTGAAATAGAGTTTAAACTTTTTATTTTATATTTTTTAATTACAGTAAATATATATTAATGATGTTATCTCTCTCTCTCTCTCTCTCTCTCTCTCTCTCTCTCTCTCTCTCTCTCTCTCTCTCTCTCTCTCTCTCTCTTTCTATGTGATGATGATATCAATCAATGAAATATTTTTTTTAAGTACAATATATATAATGTAATTAAGATTTTCAATTTTAATTAATTAATAAATAATAATAATAATATGATTTTTTTATAAGTTCAAGTGTCAAAATTAAATATTAATTAATTAACTTAATTTTTATTAGTAATAAAATAAATTTTAATTATTTCATATATAATTGTTGATTGAAGTCAAATATAATATTATTATTTTCAATTATTTAGTACTACTATTACTGCATATTATTATGAATGTATATAAAATATTAATTAGTATTTTAAATAAAAATATATTTTTTTCAATAATATTGAATACAAAAAATGGTAACCTAATAATAAGTTAGCATTGAAAATTTATAAAAACAACATTGATACAAAATTATTAATTTTTTTAAAAATAAAATAAAAATTAACATGATAAAATTCACTAAAAAATACAATAAAAAAAATTATCAATGATAATTTTACATTTATTACATTGATTGAGACATCATCATCATGGTAATTTRATTACAATATTTAAAAATATTTGTAATATACAATAAACAGTACACAATGTTTATTGTATTATATATTTTTTACAAAAAAAAATAAAACAAAAATTAACAAATATATAAATATTAAAAAATTTATATACAATAATAACAACAAATATATTGTTAATATAAATAAATTATTACATTTAAACAAATTATTTATTTTTTAATTTATTATCAGGGTTACAATTTGTCAATTTGTATATTAGGTAATAACAATAGAGGGGTAGACATAAAAAAAATTATTATTATTTTTTTTTTGACAAAAATCAATTGGCTTTAATTTGTTTTGACTAATATATTATTGTCCTCTAAATATAATATATATGTATATAATATATATATATATATTGTCGACTATCTTCAATGTCAAAATAGTTTAATATATCTAATAAATAATATACAGTTATATTTTAGACACTACTAGTTATATTAAATTTAAAAAATAAAAATATAGTAATCTCTAGTGAAAAAAATATCAAATCATATATCACTCAAATATAATTCAATTTTTATTTATTTGTAAAATACTGTCTTAAATAATAATAAATAAAAATTATTACACAAATTGAATGTCATTAATAAATAAATAAATAAATAATTATTATTATCGTGTAATGCAATAATATTTCGCAAATAATTTATTTAATAAACAAAACTTAATATTAATAATAATAATAAATCATAAATTTAAACAAATAAGTAATTTTATTATTATTATTATTACTGATAGATAGTATTATTGAAATTTTATTWATAAAAATTGATTTTAATATAAGTAAAGTGTGTTTACATTACTAAACATATTTTTTTGCATATATTTTTTGTAAATAATTATATATATATATATATATATACTGTATATTATATATATATATACTGTATATATATATATATATATACTGTATATTATATATATATATACTGTATATTATATATATATATACAGTATGTGGACATATATTTTTTTTATAATATATTATTGATATATTGAATATGAAATTTCAATAATTTATTTAAAAAATAATTTTTGTTTATTATGTTTAACAAAAATTTGTTAAATGAATTTTTTTTCTTATGTTTGAATAATAGAGAGATTAATAATTCAAACAAAAATATTTCGTTATTATTATTATTATTATTATTGTTTAAATACTGTATTAATAATAATAATAATAATAATAATAWTTTTTTACAGATATTTTAATCTTAAAGTCAAATAACATAAAAAAAAGACAACAACTTAGTTAACATACAAAAAAATATATGAATAAAAATATTATGTAATAATTTAATAATAATAATAATATTCATYAATTCATTTGTATATAATATTATATATATATACTGTATATAATATATTGTAGTCAATTGAAAAAAAAACAAAATTTTGTTTTATTGAAAAATAAATAAATATTATTTAATCGTCTTTTTATTTGTGATTTAATTATACAGTTATATGACTGATATTATAGCTAAATAGCCTTAACATAGTCTACTTATTTAATTTTATTTACTAATACTATACTGTATTATATATACAGTATATAATAAGTTACAAAAAAAATATTTTTTTATATACAAATATACTGTAATAATAATAATAATTGATTTTCATTGACAAATTTTTTAAAAATATGTTTTGCATATATATATTGTTATTTATTTTATCGATTAACTTAAAAAATCATCAATTAATGTATATATTAACTAAATAATAATAATTATAAATTTTTTTAGGTTAGAGATAGACAAACAATTAGTATATATATATATAAATAAATATTAACTTGAAAATGTTAGATAATAATAATAATAATAATATTAGCAAATAAATATACTATAAAATTTTAATGCATTATCTACAAGTTTTTTTTGTTGTTTTTTAATTATTTATTTATTTTTATATAAACTATTAAATTTATTGCAATAATAATAACAACAACAACAAAAATAATTGCAATTTTTGCATAAAAAAGTTACATAATTATTGATTTTATTAAGCTATTGCACCAATTGAAAAATAATATTATTATTATAAAATTGTTATTAATTAAAAATAAATTAAATAATAAGAAAAATTTTAATTTTTAAGTACATATATTTTTATATACAGTTTAATCATTAAATTACTTATAAGTTTATAAAAAACTAAGACATAATATTAATCATAATTATATATTAAAATTAGTTTTTATAAAATTAATAAAAATTATAAAATAATTTTTAACGATTATTGCGATAGCAATTTATTTAATATATTATTATTAAATATTATAGAAATTAAATATTTAAAAAATTATATGAATTTTGTTTTGTTTTTTTCCAAACATTTATATATATATATATATATATATATATATATATATATATATATATATATATATATACAGTATAAGTTTATATACAAATTTATTGTATATAATATAATAACTAATTATTAATAGTAGTAGTATAGAATTTATTTATTTAAAAATTAACATTTTGCATATTAAACAATAAATAAATATATTTAGCAAATTAAATCAAATTATTTTTTAAAGGAAAAATAATTTTCTAGAAAATTATATATTTATAGATATAATAATAATAATAATTGGATAATTGAATGTTTGAAAATTTATTGTTTTTTTACTGTATATATATATAAATTATATAATTATATATAGTTATATATATATTATATACAATAGTATTGATAGTATATGTTGTTGTTTAATGTGCTAATAATTTTTAATATGTGTTGTTTAGGAAAATTTTAATCATATGATTAGTTTTTTTTAATATTATTAATATTTTTCAATAATTTATTTACTATATTTTTTGTTTAACATGAATAACATTTACATTTTTTTAAAAATGTAATAAATAAATGTAGTTAACTAATAATTAATTTTTTATTTAAAAATATATACATATATAATATTTTTAAACATGTTTTATTGCTACATTAAATAAAATAACATAATTATAAATTATGTATTGATTTGTATATAATAAATATACAATTAATATATTTTTTATTAATAATATGCAAATAATAGTAATTATTTATATGTCTTGTTAGCAATTTTTATGTATAAAAATGCTGTAAATTATTATTATTATTATTACTATTATTTGCATTTATTGATAATTGAAATAATTATTTTGTTTTAAAAAATGTTTTATTTAACACAATATACAATACAATAACATTAGTACTGAAAAAATGTTAAATAAATAAATAGGGAAAAACATTTTTATTTTTATTTTTAATTTATATATATATATATTTAATTAAAAATGATTTATTGTTTATCAATCTTATTATTATTATTATTATTCACCAAAAAAAAACAACTCAATTGTATATTGATATTGAAAATCATTGTAAAAAAAATTATTATTTCTGGGAATTTAAGTTTTCAGTTTGTTTTTCAAATTTTATTTATTATTTTTAGTTTGTTTGGCAAACATATCAATAAACAATCAAAAAAATTTTAAGTATAACTAATAATAATAATAATAATAATAATATGATTTCTATAGAAAATACCTGACAAAAATTTATAGCATATATATTTATAAATAGCTAAATATTATTGATTTGTTTAAAAACAACAAAATAAAACACGTTTTATTTATATATATATATTAATAGTTTACTTGGAAATAATAATAAAAATTTTATGGTATTTAAAAATGTTAAAATGTTTGTATTATTTTAAATTAGTCAAAATTAGTCAAAAATGAACAGGCTAAATAATTTTAATAACTAAAATAAACCCTAAAAATAAGTTTTAAAATAAATACTGTATTTAAATATATTTAACTATAATATTATTATTGTATACTAAATACTAAAAACTACTTAATAGTATATATATATATATATATATATATATATATATATATATATATATAGAGAGAGAGAGAGAGAGAGAGAGAGAGAGAGAGATAACACCTAATAAAAAAAAGTTAAAAATAAATTTCAATAAAATTTAAAAATTTATTTTTTTGTTAGTTTAAAAAAAATAAATTATTCACACAATAGTTGTCACACAAAATATTATTATAGGTAGTCATGGGATTCACTTTTTTTTAAATAAAAAAAAATATCATTTAAATCAATCATTAAATAACAACAACAAAAAAGTCATAATATAACTGATGTCATATCTAAACAGTAGTAGTAGTAGTAGTAGTATATCATTATATTTATATWTATATATAYATATATAATATGATATATGACTTACTATTTTTAAGTGATTTAATGTCATAGTAGTGAAGGACACAAAACACGACACAAATCTTTAAGCACAGGTAGTCATACATATACAGCACAGGTATCTGTAATATACAGTACATATATATATATATACAACATTTGGGATTATATGGTATTATTGGGACAAATCTCCTATCATATCATTTCCCATATATATATATAATATGTGATAATATATATATATATATATATATATATATAYATATATAATATATATATTATTAATTACAAAATTTTTATTGCCATATATCACTCCACTGTTTTATAATAATAATAATTATTATTATTATTATTTAAATAATATTTAGTTTTTTTGGCGAGTTTTCAAATTTTTTTTTATAAATTTTAGGATTTATTTTCTTAATTTAAATTACATTTAATATTCTGATCCATTCATTCATGCAATTCATTCACCAAAAAATAATAAAAAAAAATAAATAATTTTTAAAAAAATAAAATAAAATCTGACAATTGATTAAATGGTTTATTATTATTATTATGAATACATAATAAATACATTAATTTAATGATTAGATTATATATAAAAAAAACATTATGTGATAGTAATACCTAATAATAATACTTATTATTACATTTAATTTTGCCAAATAATTATTATTATTAATAAATATTGTTTATCAATATTGTTAATCATATATTATATATGTATATATTATATTTTAATGTATTTTTAATTTAATTTTTTCAGTAACCTCTCACTTGAAAATTATTAGTAGTTGTGTTATAACTAATTATTTATTTTTATAATTATTAAACAAAACAAAAAAAATCAATAAATAAATATTCAAAAAATATATACAAAAATATTTAGCACCTAATTGTATACTCTATCTAAACTAATATCAATACTATTGATAATACTTTATTTTTTTTAATATATATATATATATATATATATATAKATATCATTGATTTATTTATAAGTTTTTTAAAAACATCACTTATTTTTTTTAAATACCTGTAAAATCAAACATTTGTTATAATAATAATAATAATCTTTATTTTCTCAGGACTTATGACAGTATAATAATAATAATAATAATAAATAATAATAATAATAATAATAATAATAACAAACTAAATATATATAAAGTTTTTTTTTAGTATAGAGTATATGTAAACATTAATGACA
>NW_026533206.1:785000-812500 GCF_028296485.1 Oppia nitens
CGGGAAATACAACAACAATAATATAAATATTAAACATATTATAATAATATTATAGATATATACAGTATATATATATATATATATACAGTTAGTTAGTCCYACAGAATCTAGTTTTTATATATATATATATTTAAATATCTATTTATTTATTTACTATTTTATTTCAGACAACAACAAAAAATATATATCATTTTATAGTATGTAAATAATATATTCATACATGTATTTTTCAATATATATATATATATTGATAGTTTGCATGTATAATAAATAAACAAAAAAATTGCATATATTATAATATACAGTACTAATCATAAAAATTTATTGAACTTGACAATCTATCAATATCAATATTTTTTATTATTTAAATTTAATATACATATATATATATATAGTGTATAATAAACCCAGGTGCCAACAATTTACAATTGATATACAGCTAACTATATATATATATATATACAGTATATAACTAATTTTAATATACATTATAATAATATATAAGATATTTTACAGATATATGTTATTATAGTGTAATTATTTATGATATTTTAAAATTGCATTTCTATTTATTTGATGTCTAGTTTTATTTTATTTTATTTTTTTTTTTTTATTTASTAAAAACATTGTAATTGCCAGTTCAATAGTCTAACTTAGTGTAAGTGTAAATGTATATAAAAAAAAAAATAAAATAACATTACTTTATATATATATATATATATATTTTATATATGTATATGTAATACTACTTATAATATTTTKAAAATCAAAATTTACTGTAAATTTATTTTTTTGATTTTATAAAAACAGTTTGATTGAGCACTTACTTCCTGTTTTTGTATGCAATATAATAATAACAACTAAAAAAATACTGTAATATAATAATAATATTATTATATTTTTTTGCAATACATTATACATGTATACTGAATATAAAATTTTTTTATTTTTCAGAATTTATAATTTTTTTCTGTACTAATGTTTTATTTTGTATTTTTTTTATTAAAAACAAACAAATAGTATATATATATATATAGTTTATAAATAAAATTGTTTTCACTAATAGTATAGAAATTTTCTATAAATAAATTTCTCTCTCTCTCTCTCTCTATATATATATATATATATTTAAAGTATAAATGTTATCGATGTTAACATTTTAATTAGTAAATTATTTTATTATTTATTTTTTTTGTGTATAACTTATTACTATATCTATAAATATATATATTTATTTATTTATAGTTGATAATTATAATTGATTATATTATTATTACTATAAAACTATATTTTTAATATTATATACAGTAATAACAATATATATATATATATATATATATATATATATATATATATATATATATATATATATATATATATATATATTAAATAATAATATGATAATATAAAAACACATTGTTTTAATCTAGTTTGTGAATAATTACTAATATTATTATTATTATATTATAATAATTTATCATTTTTTTAGTACAGTATAATATCATATATATATAATATAATAATTTTTTAAGATTTCAAAATATATACATATATATATCATATGATACACACATAAAAAAAATAAAAATATTATTTCAACATAAAATTTGTTTTATGAAAAACATAATACATAACAACAAAAACAAATGTTTTTTTTGTTATCATTAAATGTATTTATTTATTTTTTTTGATAAAACGTTTTTATTTCACAGCTAATAATCTTTAAATATTGTTTTATTGTTCAAAAAATTTTAGCGAAAATTTTTCAAACAAATAATATTATTTTTTTGTTGAAAAAAAGAGATTAAATACAATATATAAGTTTGTTTTTAACAATAAATAAATAAAATTAAATAAAAATATTAATATACTATAACACACACACACACATAAACAATCAAAAAATTATTTATGCAAAAAATCTATTTAAATTATTTTTTTATATATAATATGTATTTTTTTAAAAAAATAATATTAAATAATATCTACAATAAAACACTTACCCAATGATAGCTCGGATTTTATTTTACTATTGGATTGAATCTCGTATTTGTTTGTACTGTAAATAATAATAATAATAATTAGATAAAAAAAAATTAATAATAAATATTATTATTATATATTTTTTCATAATTTTTTTATTGAATACAAAAAAAATTTCAAAAAATTAAAAATTRAATAAATATATATATATAAATTGACAATTCAATTATTAATACTAAATATAATAGTATTATTGTGTAATCATTTTATGTTTCAAATTACAAACAAGTATTGTCTATAATAATAATAATAATAATAATAAAACATATATTTTTATTTATATTTCTATACAATTACTATATATAGTTATATAACTATTAATTAAAAACATTTATATATATATATTAAACAATGTTAATGTAAATATTTTTTTATATATCATTGTATTTACAGTAATATTTACTATAATATTACATAATTTTAATTATAATAATAATAATTTTAATATTAAAAATGTGTAAATAAAACTTAAGTGATATGAAAAAAAAAAAATAAATAAATATTTATTATGAAAAATGTTTGAAAATTAAGGGGAATTTATTTTTGTCTATTATATTAAATATCTATTTTTTATATATATATAATAAAAACAATTTAAGCAATTATATTTAAGTGGTTACATTTATCAATATCAATTAAAAATTAAAAGTTTTTTTTCAAAAAAAAAACAATTATATTAATCATAATTTGTTTTTTCAAATAAAAAATTATTGTGAAATATCATCATTTAAGATAACTTTAAGATTATATATATATATATTAATAGTAATAATAATTAATAATAATATACAGTATAATAATATAATAATAATAAAATAAAATTTATCATTTTATAAAAACTTCAATTTTACATCAATTAATATAACTTAAATACTTGATTAATAATATATATATATATATTAAATATTATATATKATATATGATATATGATATATAACTTGTTTGCTAGTTTTTACTGATAAGTGATAAAAAACTCATAAAATTTATTTTTAAATATTTTAAATATATATATATATATATATATATATATAATATACAGTATATAATATATACTATATATTATAATTATTATTTTTTTTGAAAAAAAAGTTTTTTAACTTTTTAAGTTAGTTGGCATCTAACAAATAAATTATATWTATATATATATATATTAAATATATGTATATTTTTTGGGTGCAAAAAATCGCTTAAAAATAGTTTTATGTGTACATTAWTATTATTATTATTATTATATCATAAATAATACTTACTTATATATATAGATATTACTAACACATATATACTCTACAGTATAATACCCTAACTATTAGTTTGTAATTTAAAACAACAACAAAAATATCATTTAAAATGTCATTTATCATGAATTGTTTGGTAATCAAAATATATATATATATATATATATATATATATATATATAATGGGTTTATGAATCCCATGGKATATATACTATATATATATATATATATATATATATATATATATATATATATATATGATATTTAACTTATAAATAGTAATATCTATTGTCCTGTGACTAAAACAACATAAAATATATACTTAACTAACTATTTTTTGTTGTTGGTTAATACCGGTGCCCATACATAGACATAGACATACAGTACACACACAGGTATGTATACAAACACATATAGAGACACAAAAATTATTAGCCAACCGACCTTCAACTTTTTTTTGTTAGTTATTATTATTATTATTATTTTTGTTATAAATACCTGCAAACATATATACAGTATATATATATATATATTATATATAATATATACAGTACACCGCCTTTTATTTTTTTTAAAAAAATATAAAATAATAAATGAGAGACACTTTTACACAAACTAAACAAACTTATAATAAATATATATATAAAAGTTATATAAATAAAACAGATATACTGTATATATATATATATATATATATATATATATATATATATATATATATATATATATATAAATTATAATTACAATTATTTATTTTTTTGTTAGTGTTTTAGTTAGTTAGTTAATGCCAAAAGTTTTTATTAGCTATTTAAGGCATAATTGAAATTTGAATTTTTTGTTTAAATAATAGTAAAAACTAACAATTATTATTATTATTATATATATATATAACTAATATGTGTTTACATTTTACATTATTTTGTTATATTATTTTGTTGTTGAAGTGCTATTGAAAATTTTTGTTTAAAAATTTTAATTGAAATTGATTTTGATTTGTGTGTCTAGTTTTATATACAGTATATATATATATGTTTATATATATATATATATATTAATAGTAACAATAGAGAGGGGAATGGGATGGGATGGGCTCATCCTTTTATATTTTTTATTAACTTATAATAATATTGATTATATAATAATAATAATAATAACTATTTTTTTTAATGTTCAAACACTTATAGAAATTTATAAAAAAAATTTGATAATCCAATAATAATTATTTAATAATAATAATATAGTATTAAGTAATTTATTTAAATAAAAAATAACTGTTTAAAAAATATTTATCTAATTTATATATAAATACTGTATTACTATTTATAAGTATTAGTGTAAATAATTGCAACAACAAAAAAATAATAATAGTTTCACAATAGTTTTTAAAATACAATATATTCAAACAAAAATTATTATGAAATATTATCATTTAAAATAAATTTATTTAATATATTAATAGTAATACTAATAATAATTAATAATATAAAGTATAATATAAATAAATTTTAATATATAACTGTTTAATATAAAAATAATTTATGATATAATTAATTAATAATAATAATGAAAAATAATTTTTTTTAAATATATAAATATCTTACATGAAGACACCCCTAGCCATCGGTTCCCTGATTTCGGTCAAATAGTACCGATTCTGGCCATCGGTGGTCACATTTTGACGGATACAATCGGACTCTGATCCGTCCTTATAAACTACAAACCAATTGCCCAAAAACTGTTGTTTAAAAATAATTTAATTAAATAATAAAAAAAGAGATATTTTTAGATTGTTTTTTAATGAAAACAATATTATAAATAAAAATAACAATAAAATTATTTTTTTTTCAATAAAATAATCATTAAAAACATTCATAACAAAAATTTATATATATATATATATGAGTTGAATAACTTTATAGTTTATTATTATTATTTAATTTTTTTTATTTAAATTATAACCACACATACAAAATAAATTTATGTCTAATTATAGACTATATTGTATTTATTTTTAAATATATAAGTTATAGATAAGTTATATAACCTTTTATTTTTAAACTACTGTATATATATATTTATATATATATATATATGTATATATAATATATTAATACCTACTCATTATATTTGCATACAAACTACCACTAAAAAAAATTATATACAAATTTATATACAATTTATTATATATTCAATGTCTTCATAATAATAATAATAATAACCTTTTTGTTTGTGAAACAGAAAATTTTGTTATAAATATTAATAATTGTTTTAATGAATAATAATAATTAAAAATAATAAAAATAATGAAATATTAATGTATTCAACGAAAGTGTCAAAACTATATATAAATATATATTTAATTAACAAAAAATTATATAAAAAGTTTTGTAATTTTTCTGTATAATTAAAATTATTATTTAATTAAAATTATTATTATTAATATTTTTTGTTAATTAAATATGTATTTTAATTAAAATTAATGAAAAATATTTGACACAATATTTCTCTATTAAGTAATGTCTTTTAAAAAAATTGTTTATTATTTTATTTTTTGATTATTTTTAAAATAACATAAAATAATATTTGAATTTACATAATATTTTTTATTTTAAATTTTAATTTACTTTTTAAAAATATGAATTTATTCATAAAATAAAGTATATATTTGCTATATAAAAACTAAAATATTTATTTATTTATTTTTAAAAAATATCATTTTTAATATTTACAAATGTTAATAAAAATTATGTTTTTAATGTATTTAAAATAAAATTAAAAAAAATTATTGAATGAACTGAATATTAGGATAACATCTAAACGTTAAAAAAAATTTTGATCTCAATTTTGTATATAATATTATATAAGCATTAAATGGATATTAAAAAAATATGTTAGAAATTTTTGCTAAAATTTTTATTGWSTGTGTGTTTGTATGTGTAACTAATATTTTAAATAAATTATTTGTAAATTAAAAAAACAACAACAATTAATATTGCATTTTAATATAAAGTGATTAACACTTATATTAACTTTTATTTATTTATTTATTTATTATTTAACTTTAATAATAATAATAATAATAATAATTTTTAAACACTTAAACTCTACTACAATCAATACTACAATTGAATTACATATTTACAGTAAATTATTATTATTATTATTATTATGTATGACCTAGGTTATTAGCTTATTAACATTTTTAGGAAAATAAATAAATTAAAAAATTAAATGTCATTATTATTATTATTATAAAAAAAATTAAAATCAATATTAATAATAATAATAATAATAAGTATGCAAATAGAAAAAAACAATATAAAAAAATTAAATTAGAAATTATTAATAATTATTATATGTATTGTTAGTATTTTTGCTGTTAATAATAATTAATATTTACTAATTTCTAAATAATTTTAATTAAATAATAATAATAATAAAATAATTTCAAACAAAAACCTTATTGATATCGAAATTGGCTTTCGGTTTAATACGCGGACACTGACCGGCCCTAAGCTGATGGCCGGCGGCGGTCGACATGTGGCACAACACCGACACCAACAATACAATTGATAATAAAATATTTGATAACATTTTTATTAAAATAATATGTTTTTTTTTAATAATTTAAAGGCACACAAAAAAATTATTAATTATAAATATAATTATAAAATAATAAACAATAAGCAGAATATTCAGAATATTATTAATAATTATATTATTATTATTAATACTAATAATAACTTTTGATGATTTTGATTATTAATTATTTTATTTTATAGATATATTTTTATAAAAAATATTGAGAAATAAAAAAATTATTATTATTTTTTCGCACAAAGTTTTTTGAATCAAATAAAAAAAATCTCTCAAATGTTTGAGTTGTATGGTGTGTATGGTGTGTGAGTGAGTGTGTGTGTGTGTGTGTGTGTAAKCAACAGGTAAACTACAGGTAATAATAATAATAATAATAATAAATGTAGTAATAGTTTGAGTACAGTAGTAGTAGTAGTAGTAGTAGTGATGGTTATGTTAGTATATAATATAATATCATTATACCTGTATATACGGTATATATATATTTGACACAACCCTTTGCAACAACAAGTGGTGGCAATATATGATTTCAAGGGAAACCAGTTTATCGCATACATACACACACAAACATACACATACATACATATATACACACACATACATATACACACACACATACATGCATATAAAAGCACACACATACATACATACACACATACATACACACATATATACACACATAAATACACACATACATACATACACACATACACACATACATACACACATACATACACACATACATACACACATACATACACACACATACACATACATATATATATACACACACACATACATACATACACGTGTGATCATAATATTTAACACACACACACACACATATGAGCCCCAAACTACATAAGCCCAATGTACTGTATTATATACTACTGGATGTAGTGATGAGGAGGAGGGGTGGGGTGGGGAACGGTATTATTGGTATTATTATTATTTATCTCATACCGTGTGTGTGTGTGTCTATGTCGTGACATAGTTGTTAACGATGTTATGGTTTGACGGGCACCGGTAGGAAATCATTTTTGCTTTTTTGTTTGTTTMATATAATAAACGACTCATCAAACTAGTCCAATGAGTGTGTGTGTGTGTCCATAGAAAAYATTATTATAATTATTATWAAAAAACTGTATTTGTATTGTATTGTAAATCAATCAATTGACCGTACAGTTTATAYATATATATATAMAGATAGGACAGGTATGTTCATACATTGCTAACTGTGTGTGTGTGTGTGTGTACATACATATATGGGTGCCACCAATTAACTTTAAATATGTATTATACATGCAGTCAACAAACAAAATTTAGCTAGCCTATTATCTAATTATTAAATAATACAATTTATATAAATATATAATTTATATATATATATACTAATCTGACCTTGTTATTTTTGKKTATAAATTAAATCGTGAGTTTATTATTATTATTTAAAATAATTTATAATTTAACACAATCAAAATGAAATGTGTGCAAATTATTATAATTTATTTAATTTTTTTTAGTTGATTAAATTGTTTTTATTAGTTAGTAGTGTATGTATATTATTAGTGATATAAAAAAATAATGTGAGGCCTATTAAACACATTGTATTGATGTTTTTGATAATATTAMTAATAATAATAATAATAATAAAAAAAGGCCTTCAAAATTATATGCTAAAAATAAAATTGTATTTTTTAAAAAAATATTTATTTATTATTTAATAATAATAATAATAATAATAATTTTAGATTCTAGTGAACGATAAACACACACACAAAATAAGTAATAAATTAATTTAATAACAAAAATATAATAATAATATAAGTGTTTATTATGAAATTAACACTAAAATTGTAATCAATAGTAAAAATTTGCTATTAATTTATTGAAACAAAAATTGTATAAATCTTTTTTTTAGCTCAAAACTTATTATTTTATAGTATTTTAATTAATTAATTATTTTTTTAAGATAATTTTGAGAATTTAAGACAACAACAAAAATAAACCTAAAAATTAAATTTTTATAAAAACTGTTATTAAATGATTAAATTGTTTCAGATATCTATAAATTTGTATATTATTATTATTATAATATTAATAAATAAATTTTTTTTCAATATATATATATATTAATACCATTTAATAATAATCACTACAATATTTACTATTAACTTATTAATTAACAGTTTTTTTAAAAAGTGCAAATTAATATCAAATTTAAAACAACATATTTTTTTTATTAATAATTTTTTATTATTATTTATACATTATATAAAACATTAAAAATTTTTAAATGTTTTGTATATATATATATATATAATTAATTTAATATATATATAGTATTATTTTTTGAATTTGTGTGACATTGAAATAGTCTGTTTAATAATTTAGTTTAAATTTTTAAAAATTGTTTTTATAGTAATAATAATAATAATATAATACTAATTCAGTTATATATATGTGAAGTKTATTGTATTTTTTATTTGCGAGTATTTTGTGAAATATTTTTTTGTTTGTTTGTTTTTAAATAACAATTACACCAAATAGTAATAATAATAATTACATTTAAATTTGTATAATAATAATAATAAGTTTCAGCAATAATAATAATAAATATAATTATATAACCAGTTTTACAATAATTTAAATTAAATATATATATATATATATATATATAGATAACAAGTAGTCACTTAATTGTCTTTAATTTTTTTTATTAAAAAAAAWTTTTTTTGATAATAGATTTTTAAAAATGACTAAATCTGTAATTTTATTTTTTTAAAAATAAATAATAATAATTGTATGATTTGATGATAAACAACAACAAAAAAAAACAATGAATATAATACTAGAATAAACCAATAATTAATTAATTAATTTCTAAAACAATAATTTAACATAAATTAATGATTATATATATATATATATATTGTTTATATATATATAAATTTATATAAATAACAACTAACGTAAAACTATATTATTTTATAGATAATAATATAAAACAGTTATTTTGATGTTTTTTTTAAATATGGCAACAATTAATTAATTTAGATGAATATAATTTGTAATATAATAATTAATTAATTAAATAATGTATAGTTATTATAGATTTTCCAAATTGTATACACATATTCATATATATATATATATTTAAATTTTAAATTAAAAAATTATCCATAAATATATATATATATATATATATATAAATATTTATACATATATAAGCACTTAATGGTTTAAAAAAATCTAACTATTTTTTGTTTTGTTTAATAATAATAATAATAATAATAATAAAACTAATAATAATTTATAAGAAATTTATGGTTTTTTTTGTGTGTATTTGTGATTACATGAAAAATTGTGTGTATTTTTTTAAAATAGTAATAATAAATATATGTTATATATATATATATATTAGTGTTTTTTTTTGTAATTAATTATTTTTTAATTAAACGCTCACTTTTTTTGTAGATTATTATTATTATTAAAAAAAATAACTAAAAACAAGCAAAACATTTAATACTGATTTACTATACAATTAGTGGTTGAAAAAAATAATATAATATATTAAATCATTAATAAATCTTTAAAAAATGAGACAATTATTTTTAAAACAAAACAAATATTTTAAAAAAAATACATGCATAGTGTGAGCGGGTGTGTGAGTGACTGAGTGAGTGAGTGAAATATTATTATTTTTTGACTTTTAATTTCGTTAATTAATTAATTAATAATTATATATATATATTAAAAAATTTAATTCCTGTATAATTTTTTGTGTCAATTTCAATAATAATAATAATAATAACAATAATAATCACATATACAAAATGTGTGGATAAAAATTAATTCAATGTTTAATATATATTATATATATATTTACTGTATATATCTAAAAGTTATCTTTGGTTCACAAAAAAAAAAATTATATTTTTTTTGTTAATTTTTTGTTATTTTTAAAAAAAACCTTTCATTTAATGTTTTTAAAAATATTTAATGTTTTGTTGTTGAATGATATACTAATACTATTACTATTATATACTACTACTAAAAGTACTAATAAATACTATTTAATAACTATTAAATATTAGGGATTAACTGTGTAAATACACTGCAATTATTTTTTAACAATTAATTATTGTATTGAATAATAATAATAATAAATTCAAATCAAACATAACATTTAAAAAAAAATCAGTTAAATATTTATAAAAAAAAATCATATTTATATAAAAACCAAAAATTATCTTAAAAAAAAATTATTGTTTAAAAAAAAACAAATTGTCTGTCTATTTGCTAAAAATTATTTTCCATTAGTTTTTAGCAATTAATTAATTAATTAATTAAAAAAAAATTAAAAATATTAACACTAATTATTATTATTATTATTAATAATAATTAAAACAACAATTAATAATAATAATATTACGGTAAATGTATATACTATGACTGATTTCTATCGCAATATACTAATAATAATAATAATAATAATAATGATAATCACTATTACAGTAAAACATTATTTAATATAATATCTAATAAATAATAATCATATGAATCATTTGATTATATTTATATATATATAATTCATTAAATCAATTATATATACTGTATATATATATATATATATAAATGTTAGCCAAATCCTAACCATCACTGGGGGGTTGGGGTGGAGGGGGAGAGAGACTTGAAAACCAAAATTTCTAACATATTTTGTGTTTTTTTTCTTCTAAATTTTCATTTGAGATCTATATTTAACAACAATTATTTAGTTTCCGAAAAAAAATTAATAATAATAATTATTATTATTTATAATTATAATATCATTGAACAATACGAGTGTGTGTGTGGTGTATATATGTGTGTTATATTGTTATGTGTTGTGACTAGAGTTGTGACAATATATAGTTATTTAGCGCCGATTTGTTTGTTATATATCAATATATATTAATATATATATATATATCAATAGACCTTTAAATTGGTTTTTTTTGTTTAATTAAGACATTTAGTAATTAACTATTATTTTTTTTATAATTATAATTATACTGTATGTATGTATATATAAATATCTGCCATTTATGACCAGATTATTCAAAAAACAAAATACTGATATATATAACCACAAAAAAAATAAATAAATAAATAACTTATTTGTTGTTTATATATATATAAAAAAAAATCAATAATTTGTTTGTTTGTTTGATTTTTTTTTCTAAAAGTAAAAAACTTAATAATAATTAATTAATTATAATAAACACTAAATAGATATTAATAACGAGTTTAGTGTAGTGTTTTCATCCAAATAATTAAATATATATATATATATTTCGGTCAATTTTTTTATCGGTTGATTTCAACTGTATTTTGTTGTTTTGTTTTTTTTTTTGGGTTCAAACTATGGGTTCAAACACTTATATATATCGGTAGGTAAACCAACCAACCAACCAATCATCATCGGGTGTGTGTCCATTCAAACACACCAACACCACCGACAACAACAACAACTAACCAAACAAACAAAACATACGGTAAGTGTGTGTGTGTTTGAAGTTAACCAACAAATGTATAGATAGACCAAAAAATTTTGTTGTTGTCGGTGTCGGTGTTTGAAAAAAAAATCCAAATTATATGTGTTTTTTTTGATTGAAAAAAATTTGAAACTTAAAAAAAACCAACCAATAATAATGGGCTAATAATTAATTAATTAATTTTGTTTTTTTTTTAGGCAACAGTTATGTATTGGGACCGTCAACTGAATATAAACCCGGATTAAACTCTCCGTTAGTGAATGTAAAACCTCTGAACTCTTCCTGATTTATAGAGCGAACCACTTCTGCATTTACTGGCGTCAGAATTGGTTCCTCTTTAGTAAAATCCTGATCAAAATTATTGACATCGCGTTTCGTTTTCTGTGGTGATGGTAGTGGTGATGGTGATGATGATGATGGTTAAGACAAACAAACAAACAAACAAAAACAAAATTACCGATTAATTTACCGATAGTTTTAACTAAACAACAAAAAAATACATACGATTTTCGGTCTAAACGGTGGCTTAACTTTTTTGGCCAACAGTGCGTCCCAATCGGTATCCTTGAAAAACGTATGCTTTAGTATGGCTTCTTCGGCTCCCTGCGACTGAACACACCCTAAACGTTTGGCCGGGTTTTTAGTCATAAACTAATTTACGGGTACAACCAAATCAAAACAAAACAAACAAATAAATTACCGATAATTTCCGATATATATTGTGTGTTTAATTAATTAATTAATTATATACCCCTTTGAGTATAGAAACGGCTTCTTTGGTCAACCAGACCGGATAGAGTACGTCGTCGTGCAATATAGACTCGAACAGGTCGTCCTCGTTGTCCGCTTCGAACGGCGGCTGTCCGGCCATCATCTCATACATTAGGACACCCAATGCCCACCTAATTGGGGAAAACATACAGTCGAGTCAGTCATATCATCCATATAACAACAACAACAAAAAAACAACTACTCGTATAGACCCCCGCATATAGCCAACCCCCTCCTCACCCCCATGGCCACCATCAGGGGCCACCATGTGAAAATGTGGGGCAATATCCCCCACTATCAAATGTTGATGTTTTATTATGAATTATCAAATACCCCCTGCCCCACTATTAAAAATTTATTGAAGTTTTTATTTTTGAATGTGTAATTACCCCCCCACCACACCCCTCATAAAAATGCAATCTATTGACCTGGTATATTTTATGCCAATTTCTGATTGGCAATAGACCTACCGGTATATCTTACATATAACCCTATCCCATACCCCCCCAACCCCAATCATTCCCATATCACATATAGCCCCTGTAGGGTGGGGTATATATGAGATACAACCTCTCCCTCCCACATACCAAATATTGATTTCAGTGGTGGGGAGGAGGGGGTGGGGTATATGATACGGGGTAATAATAATAATAAATTAAATTATAAATACCAGTCAACTGATGGGCCGTATTCTAATTCTTGCAATATTTCGGGTGCAATATAATCGGGAGTTCCGCAAAACGTTGTCGTAGTATTGCCGTCCATAATATTTTCCTTACACATACCGAAATCGGCAATCTTACAGTGGCCGTCGCTGTCCAATAATATATTATCTAATTTTAAATCTCTATATATATAGAAGAAAAACACAAACAATAAATTATTAACGGGTTATTATCGGTAAATAATGTTTTATTAAATTTTTATTTTTAAAATTATTATTATTACGCTATTTTCTATAAGGAATTTTTTGAATTTTTTTTAAATATTTTAATGGATAAAAAAACTGTTTTACAAAAAAAAAATAAATTACCGACAAAATAAAATTGAACGGGAAATACAATAATAATAATAATAAACATATAATAATAACAATTAACAGTTAGTTAGTCCTACAGAATCTGGTTTTTATATATATATATATATGTTTTACGGTAATAAAAAATATCTATTGTTTTATTTTATTATTTTTTTTTTTTGAGGACAGTTAGTTAGTTGGCTACTACTACTACAACCTATACTGTGAACCTACCTATAAATAACACCATTCTTATGGAGGAACATCAGGGCTAACGTTACTTCCGATGCATAGAAGCGGGCCCGGGGTTCGTCAAACTTGCGGGCCTTTTGTATTTGAAACATTAGGTCACCGCCGTTGACGTACTCCATCACAAAAAATAGCCGGTCCTTCAAACAACAACAACACAAGTATTAATAACTGGTAATTATTTTTTTTTTGAAAAATATATATCAATTACCGCCGTCTGATAACAGGAATGAAGTGCCGTTAGAAACGGATGCCGAGCACTGAGCGCTAGTATGCGCTTCTCAGTCATTGTACAGTCGACGTCGTCGTCCTGTAAGATGACATCCTTTTTGAGCACTTTTACGGCGTAGACTTCGTCGGTGCCCTTCTTTTCGGCCAACATTACCTGTGGATTGAAAAAAAAAATTATAGTTTATTTTTTCCAATAGGAAAGGAACTGTAGTTTTTTTTCACATACTTTGCCGAAACTTCCTTTTCCCAGTACTTTAATAAAATTAAAGTCCTCGAGACCGTAGCGCCTACGGGGCCGGTCATTGCCGTCAGCACCAGTTCCGCCGCCGCCACCGTGCGGACTACGATCCAACACTGACTGTAGTTGATGATCGCGATCTTTGATCGTCAAACGATCCAATTGGTTGGCCAGTGGCGCCGAATCGCCGGCTGCCGCCGCACCACCACTACTACCGTATTGATGATCTGATTTAAAATTATCGCCACCACCACCAACACCGCCGGCACCAATGTCTCCGCCAACACCACCGCCAGCACCGGTAGGCAACGGTGCTGTATGTGCGCGCTCTGTCAACGATTGGCCAAATCTATTCGGCGATTCGCTGATCGATGTCTTCTTTTTTTTGCCCGCTTTAAACGATAACTTATCCGCCGATATGCCGACAGCCATCATACTGTCGGCCAATTGTTTCGGATTAATACCGCAATTGTTCGCAACGTTAGCCTGACATCGCTTATGTACGTTCATATCACATGCTATTTAACACAGACAGACAAACATTTATTAATACCATAATCGGTAAACAATACCCCCACCGATTGATACTTACATTCACATTGGAGGCCCTGTTTGAATATACCGTACAACATGGAGCCGCAGTGGTCGCAAAATGTTGGCCTCTTATAGTTGTGTACCTGAAATCTATGGGGTACGTTGATACTGAATCGGCTGCCGCCGATCATCGAGTCGTCGGTATTTTCCTTACAACCGGGACATTTGGTTACTACTACTTCGTGACAGCGTTTATGGACGACACACGTGCACACTATTATCGGGTGAGACAGAGATAGAGTGAGTGAGTGAGAGAAAGAGAGAGTAAGAAAGAGAGAGTAAGAAAGAGAGAGAGTGAGTAAGTCAGAGAAAGAGTGAGAGAGAGAGAAAAAAAAGAGTCAGAGAGAGATTGAGTGAGTGATAGAGATAGTGAGTGAGAGAGAGAGAGAGAGAGAGAGAGAGAGTGATAGAGAGTGAGAGAGAGATAGTTAGTGAGTGAATGAGAGAGAGAGTGAGAGAGAGAGAGATATTTAGTGAGTGAATGAGAGAGAGAGAGAGAGAGATAGTTAGTGAGTGAATGGGAGAGAGAGAGAGAGATAGTTAGTGAGTGAATGAGAGAGAGAGAGAGAGAGATAGTTAGTGAGTGAATGAGAGAGAGAGAGAGAGAGAGAGAGAGAGAGAGGACAGTTAGATTTTTTTTTGCTTATAAAATAGACATTAGTAGACCCGATCCAATCCAATCCATACCTTGGCACTGGTAGGCTTGTTTGCCCAGACCCCAGATAAAATCGCGACAATGCGAACAGAATGCTGGCTGCCGTAAAAATGTGGCCATAAATTTGTGTCCATTAACTTGGTGTACACGTCGGCGCATAGCACCGCGTCTGCGGGCCAGACCCTGGCGTTCTTTGAATTCTTTTGGCTCCCGATGATGATGATGATGATGCATGGCCAGCGATGATGAGGAGGAACAGGAGCCGGCCAATGTCGACGAATTAGAATTGCCGCCGCCGCCACTGCCACCACCACCGCCGCAGTCGGCGGCCGCCGATCTGAGTTCGACATTCACGTGCAGTCGACCACCCGGTTCGAGGTCCTCCTATAAAAAAAAAAATGATTGGTTAGACACCAATTAAATCGGGGGATATAATCGGGTAGTTCTAGTGGACTAAATATATACCCAAATATCCGATCCGTAGACAGCAGCAGTCGCTGATCCATCAGCGGCTGCCGCTGCCGCCGCCGCTACCGATTCATCCGTAATCAAATCGTCAAAACAAATTGAACAGTTGGCCACAAAATCGTCGGGCGGTATGGAGGCATCGTGAAATACCGTCAACTGTAAATTTTGTGCCTCTTTAACATCGAAACTAAACAATTCGTTCCACTGAGGCCTGAATGTCCGCTGTTTGGTCGACGATTTATCTATTGGCTGGTCATCGACGGTAATGTGTACGTACGGATCGATTAGCATCTGGCTGCCGCCACTTTTGCCGACAACACTATCAAGTTTATGCCGAACGGAAAACTGTGTCGGCTTCAGTTCGTTGGCCTCGATTATACACAATCGGACGCTTCCCGTAAATGGCATTATTTGTTATTATTGATTATTATCACTATTACCGGCGATATGACTGTTAAACAATAATAATAATAATAATAATCGGTGTCTAGTGTTGGAAGAGATCAATCACTACCACCACTACTACTTGTGTCGCCGATATATAAAGTCGCTGAAGACTATCATCAACAACAACAACAACACTTGTGATGTGTCTGTCTGTGTGTGTGTGTGTGTGTGTGTGTGTGTGTGACGGCTATGGCTATTGATTAATGCAACGGGTGTTTCAACAACAACAACACCACCACCACTACTACTACTACTACCATCGTCTTCATCGTCATCATCAGTGATAGACAATCAATCGGATGATCGCATCGGTTGGTTAAATACCAGACACAGACCAGACAACAAACACTTGTCTTCCGAAATAACCACTTCTTCTTCAATGCATATATGAAGACAACAAACTGCTGGTATGTCTTCTTATTCTTCTTCTTCTACACACTTTTACTTCGGTATAAACGGCTGTACCGTAAGTGGACACCAGTTGGTGGTCGCTTTGCCCGCAGCCGCGGGTAGTCTATTGGGTGATGAGTTTGGTGAGTGTGTGTGATCAGCCACTGCCGCCGTCGCGCTCGGGTGACTCACTGACTGACCAAAACTGACTAAAAAAAACTAATTGTTTTTATCGGTTGAAACCACCAATTGGTTTGTTGTTGTCTTTAGTAGTGTTAGTGTTGTTGTTGTTGTTGACACTCATCGAGTGTTTATGCATTTGACGGCCATTACTACTACTACAGTACACACACTCTCTCTCTATGTTTAAAACATAACAACACTGTATAGTGTATTATAGAGAGAGAGAGAGTACTGTCAAAACCAATGTTGTCTATGAAATGTACAGTAAGTATACATACAATAAAAATACATAACATTATATATACTACAGTCTAATTGGATTTTTATAAACATTATGTGTGTGTGAGTGTGTGTGTGTAGCTATTCATACATATAGTTATAGGATATTGATGTGTGTATGTGTGTGTGTGTGTGTATGTGTATGTATGTGTATGTGTATGTGTGTGTATGTGTGTGTGTGTATGTGTATGTGTATGTGTATGTGTATGTGTATGTGTATGTGTATGTGTATGTGTATGTGTATGTGTATGTGTATGTGTATGTGTATGTGTATGTGTATGTGTATGTGTATGTGTATGTGTATGTGTATGTGTATGTGTGTGTATGTGTGTGTGTATGTGTGTGTATGTGTGTGTATGTGTGTGTATGTGTGTGTATGTGTGTGTGTGTGTGTATGTGTATGTGTATGTGTATGTGTATGTGTATGTGTATGTGTATGTGTATGTGTATGTGTATGTGTATGTGTATGTGTATGTGTATGTGTGTGTATGTGTGTGTATGTGTGTGTATGTGTGTGTATGTGTGTGTATGTGTGTGTATGTGTATGTGTATGTGTATGTGTATGTGTATGTGTATGTGTATGTGTATGTGTATGTGTGTGTATGTGTGTGTATGTGTATGTGTATGTGTATGTGTATGTGTATGTGTATGTGTATGTGTATGTGTATGTGTATTAAAAACTTTATTATATAGATAAAAGGGGGACTAAATTTGTATATAAAACTGTAACAAACTATGTTAACAACTATCATAATATTGATTATTTATTATTTTATTTTTTTTCATACTGTAATACCATTACTATTATTATTATTATTACTATTATATACTGTATATACATAAAAGTTAATACAATTTATTAGAATTTTATGGGTAGACTTAATAATAATAATAATAATAAATAATATTACTATTTGTAACATTAGTTAGTATTGTATTGTTAACTAAATTATATTATTATATTAATTATTTTTTTATTAAAAAAACAGTAAATTTTAATTATTAATAATACATATGAAATTTTTTTTAAAAAAATATTTATATATTTAAAAATAAAAAATTAACTAGTTGCATTTTTTCACCAAAAAAATAAATAAATAAATAAAATTATTTATGATTATTACTAGAGAAAAATTTATCATGTAATATTTTTATTTTATTTATTTATTTTATTTACTATTAAATAATAAATAAATAAATAATAATAATAATGACTATGACTATGACAAACTAAAAATTTTTATTATTATTATTTAATAAAAATTATTTACATGGAGTTATTATATCATATATATATAATAAAATAAATGCAATTAAAATAAAACTATTTATACTAAATAACATTAATCTTTTATTATATATAATTTTATATTAAAACTAAAATTTAAAAACTAAAATTTTAAAAATAATAAAAATGTCACCTACATTGTGAACGACCCCTCCACCCCTCTATATATATTTTATAGGTGACTAATACTGTACTGTATATATAATTGGGTCAATAACACAATATATTAGCGTAAGTCTACTGTATTATCTAAAAAAAAATCTAACATTAAAACTATAGTTAGTTTTCGGTTATACTGTATGTAACAAACACTACAACAAAAAACAGGTTTTTTATTTGTTATTATTAACCGAAAACTTATTATTAAATGTATTGTATGTTATATACAGTACAGTGTATACTATGATATCATAGGGGGCTATGCATTGATTTAAGTGGCAGTCAATGTGTATATGTATTGTAATAATATTATTATTGTGAAAGTAATGGCAACTAAATTATAATACATTTGCAATACATATATATATATTTGTTGTTTAAGTATTTATTTAAATCATAAATAATATAATAATAAGTGTTAAAAACAATTATTATTTATATGGGATTATCACACATACACTATGTATATGTACTGTACTTTTAACTATGCATTTGAATGATTTTTTATAATAATTATTTCAATAAATTTGGTTTCAATTATACTTAAACAACAACAACACTAATAATATGATTATTAAATAATATATATTTAATTTTTTTTAGCATTTAATTTGTGTGTTATTTATATCTATATCTATATATATGATATAAAAATTTTTATTATTTTTTGATTGATTGTGTTATTTAATTAATTAATTAATTATTATTATTATTGTGTGTGTGATATATATAGCCATAAAAATATATATTTGTCGACAAAAATATATTTAAAAAATATATTAAATTTTTTATTTGTTTTGTTTAATTGATTGATTGATATCTCATTAGTGATATTTTTTTTGTTAAATATAAAAAATTTTAAAAATGTAAGTAATTTTTTTCACTCCCCCTCTAAAAAATTATTTCCCCCATTATTTCCCTTTTAGTTATTTTATTATTTTTTTTGACATTTATTTTATTATGTATTTGTATTATAATTTCCTATGTTTTTTCAAAAA
Organism: Oppia nitens; assembly: GCF_028296485.1. Lineage (NCBI taxonomy): Eukaryota > Metazoa > Arthropoda > Arachnida > Sarcoptiformes > Oppiidae > Oppia > Oppia nitens. Next base: position 805,381 of record NW_026533206.1, read on the forward strand.
ATTATTTTATTATTATTTGTTATTTTAATGATTATTACAGTATTTAATATGTAATGTATTGTAATGTTTGCCAACAATTTTTTTTTATTTAAAATTGACATTTTATTTATCATATATAAAAACAATATAACTATTTTAAATTTTTTTTTTTAAATTTATTATTTAATATGCTATTAAATTATTGCTATTATTAATTTTATAATTATCATTTATATCTCTCAATTAATTAAATGATTGAATATGTATTGAATTTATTATTATTATTTTTTTAAAGTTTAAATACCTGTACTAATAGCTTATAAATATTAATTATCTATTTATTATTAATAATATATATTTTTTTTTAAATAATAAATTATAAATGCCAATTAATTAGTTATGCTACGCTTATTAACTAGGTTTATGTGTATTTTTTTTTAAATTTAATTAATTTAAAAAAAATAGATACAAACAAAGTTATCAATTTTTATTTTATTATATTCAATCAATTGATAAATAAAGTTACCTTGATGTATATATATATATATATATATATATATATATATGTTTATATATATGTTTATAAATGTATGGATAGTTAGCTATATATATATAATAGTTTTTATTTGGTTAATAGATATTAGCAGTATTTTTAGTTTATTTTTTTAAATTTAAAAATATATTACTTAAATACATGTATAAATTGTTTGTATTTATTTAATTTATTAATATTTTATAATAATTAATAATAATGATTGCATATATGGTTAACGCCTACAAAATATTTTTGTAATATATTGTAATAAATATATTGTGTAATAATATTTCTATGAAAAAAAAGGTTTTTTAATTTAATTATTTAACCAAAAAAAAAAATAATAATATAATATAGCTTTTTATTTAATTAATTAGACACACATATAATATAAATACTAGTATTTTTTATTTTTTTTATATTACTATTGATTTGAGATAAAAATTCAAAAAACTTTTGTTTTTTAAACAAATGATACAAACAAACAAAAAACAAAACAAAAATTTTTCAATATATAGTATTGAATGTATTTGGCAATCATACAGAAAAAAATAGTTATTTATTTTTTTTTCGCATACCATACCATTGAATAAAAAATAATAATAATAATAATAAAAACAATTATATATTCATTAACTGCTTGGGTATGAGTCATAGGCATACCATTTACACATACATAAGCTGCTGCTAACAAGTATATACAGTATATATATAAATATTTTTTTCGCGGCACCTGTATGTTAGCACCTGTATTATATATATATATATATATATATTTTGTTGTTGATGATGTTAGTGTAAGTGCATTGCACGACCAGTTTTTTTGTTGTTGAAGAGCTCAGGGATGTATAGATAGATAGAGATTCACTACAAGAAACTATACGTATAAATAGGTAGTGACCATAAGTTTATGGGTTTTTATATAAAAAAAAATCATATGATTTTATAAGAAGTTTTATAACTTTTTTTTTGATTATTTGTTATAAGACTCAAATAGTTTAGCACAAGTAGTCTAAGTGTGTGTGTGTGTGTGTGTGTGTGTGTGTGTTTGGTATGCCTTTCCTCACTCACTCACTTACTTTACTAACAAACAGGTGATATTTATTTTTAAATTTAAAGTTAAAGTATTTACTAACTAGTAGTGGGCCATAGCTTATGTATGATAAGGTATATAAGCTCTATAAGTATGTGTGTGTGTGTGTGTAAAGTGTTATGAACTCATATGACTCTGTTATGTCTCTCTCTCTCTCTCTCTCTCTCTCTCTCTCTCTCTCTCTCTCTCTCTCTCTCTCTCTCTCTCTGCTGATGTGATTACCTGTCAAATGTTAAAACACTCATTAATATTATTATTATTACAAACCCATTGCAATCAGGTATGGTATGGTGTATGGGTCGATGGCTTACTAGATAGCTATAGAAGCAATTAGATAGATATATATCATAGATAGATAGTAATAGGTTTGCACAGGTATGTCACTACTATTGGGTTATTATTTTTTAGACAACCCGACAGATAAATAGGTATAGATATTAAATTCAATGTAAATTATAAATATATATATATTGGGTGTAAAATAAGTTATTTAATTTAATTTAATAATTTTTGTTGTTTTTGAATGTTTGACTTTTTTTTAATTTTTTATTTATAAAAATTAAAAAATTCCTTCAATAAGATTGACAACATTTTTTTATACCCAACCAATTGATTAACGATTTTTATAATTTGTAAATAATTTTTATAGATTCAAGTTTTTTTTAATGATTTTTTTCTTAATAGTTTTATTTTTTTTAATGATTTTTTTATGTTTAATGATTAGATATACTAACTATTATATATATAAAAAAAAATTTACTGTATATATAATTAAATGTTTATTTTAAAGTGCTCTCTCTCTCTCTCTCTCTCTCCTATTAACCTCCCGTTTGACATATTTATAGATCTCTGAATAAGTAATAATAATAAAAAAAATTAAATTTATATATAAAAAAATTATTTTACACTTAAATAGATTAGAAATTCATAAATAGATTTTATATAAAAATTTATTTTTTCTTATATTTATAAAAAAAACAGTTTAATTAGGAAGTCTAACCACATATGTATGTATGTATGTATCACTAAATTATTATGTATTTATAATTATAATAATAAAAGTTTAACAACTTTTTTTTATATTATATATTTATTGACCAAATTTTTTTATAATGATATGTATTGAGAGAGAGAGAGAGAGAGAGAAAGAGTAATAAATAAAAATAAATAAATATTTCATTAGATATTCATATCTTTATTATATAATAATTTTTTTTTATTTTTTTGTTGTTTGATCGATATGTAGGGCACAGGAGTGTAGTAACAGTAACAGTGGTATTATAGCTATTGATGGTAGTAGTGGTGGTGACGACATCACATCCACATCATCACCAATAGGACAGCCGTCGACTACAGCTTTTATCATCAGTTTTGACGACGATCTCGAGGAAGATAATAGTCAATCGTCTACTCATAAGAAAATGTTAAACATTAAGGACAGTATACGTAAGTTTGCACCGCCCAGACCCGACTCAATTGAAAAGCCTAGACCCGTGAAAAACAGCCATAAAAGTAGCGGCAGTGGTGGCGGTAGTGTGGGTGACGGCGACACGTCGTCGACATCACCGAAACAGTTAGTGGGAGTTAGTGGTCGCCGACAGTTATCATCGCCCAGCAGTGGTGGTAACAACCAATCAGCGACCAAAAACAACAACAACAACAACAGTACCGTTAGAAAACAATTGCCGACACATTTAGTAGAACCGATAAGTACTGGCCATCTGAGCGATTCGGCTGCCTATCTAATCAATCGTATGCTATCGTATGCACCGAAAGATATTTCGGGCCGTTCAACGAAACTACGGTCAACTAATCATAATAATCATAATAATCATAATACAACTAATTCCGTCCAAAAAGAGGTAGTAATGTCCAAATCGTGGGGTATCGCCACCGGCGATACCGATAGCGGCGTTCCCGATATGGACAACAAATCGGTTCGTAGCGAAACTGGTACCTATACGGTCGGTTTGGATCAGGAGGAGGTGGAGGACGACAACGATGATAATGACCGTAGCATCGAAGTGGAAACGGCTCGCCAACAGATAGACCATGTTTTCGGTATATCCGACGACAATATCACTGTATCCCTGAACTCATCGTTGGCTTCGAGTCTTAATTCGCCGACTGTTTTGAAAAATATTGACGAAAATCTACGAACAAAACAATGTCGAGGAGGTGGAGGTGGAGGAGGAAGTGGTGGTGAACGAGGAGGAGGAGGAGGTGGACGACGACAATCATTTGACGCCATGACTACTACTACTACGACAACTAATAATAATAATAATAATTTAAATTCAAATAACAACAACTCGAAGAAACCGATTGTCATCAACGATGCACTCATTGATTATAATCAGCAACAGCTAAACAACTTAACCATAACGCGAACCAAACGCCGGGTGCCGACCGTCGAGGAAATGCTACACCAAAACAATAATAACAATAATAATAGTAATAATTTTGATATCACTACTAATAGTTCCGCAGCTTTAAGTGATAGTAGAAGAGGTTCATCGACAGCAACAACAGCAACAACAACAACAACATCATCGACGGTGAAGAACAACATTAGTGTTGTGAACAACAATCCTAACAACAAATCATCACTTCTGGCTTCTTATGACTCGAAAAATGATTTATCAAAGATTTCTAATAATACTAATAATACAAATAATTTTAACGATAATTATAGTAATAATTATAATACCGGTAATCAAAAGGTTTTACCGCTTCCGTCGGCATCTAATAATCAGCCGACCAGCCATTCGGCGCCGTCCACACCCCGATCGCCATTCCTTCAGCGCAAACTGATTGCACTGAAAAGTGCTAAACAAGGGAAACAACACCGACAACAGCTAAAGACTACTACTACCGCCGATCACAGGAAAAATTCGTGGACCAAGTCGTACGCAGAGGACGTCGACGACTGCCAGTCGTACAACTCGGACGACGACAGCACCGATCTGAGTCACCGAAGCTATACGTCCTGCAAGAATGATGTCGCCAGAGATGATGATGACGGTTGTGGCGATAACACCGCTACCACCACATCCAGCGATATTGGCGGCTATTCTCAGCGATTCAATCGGGCATTTGCTTTACGCCGGGCCCGACTCGGTATCGATACGCCCGCCTCTGCCGCCGCCCCCGGCGTACCTGTCAATCGAAGCGCCTCATCGGCATCAGCAACAGCAGCAGCTCATAGCCGACAATCATCGACACCACATAAGCCTACGGCCACTGCCGCCCCTAACGGAGGATCGTTCAGTCGTTCAGATGGCGGCCGATTCAGTCTGCGAGTGGCTAAAAATAATTTCAACGACAGACTCCGAAAGACTCAAAATCATCAGCAATTGAACCGAATCTCATCGAAAGAGAATGTTAGTCATCATCATCAGCAACGGCCGTCCGTCCAGAGGAAAGGTAGCGATAGTGCCTCCAGTGTTAAGTCGTCGTCTGTGATAAGTCCGCGATTGTCGTCGTCAAACAGTCGGCAGTCGTACGCCTATTCGGATACCGACCGAAATACAATCAATAATAATAATCACTATAACAATAGCCATCGCGGGAATAGCCAATGGAGTACAAGTCTGCGACAGGACATTCATCGTAGTACTAGTAGTCATCATCAGCAACAACAACAACGCAATGGTGGTGATAGTCATCATCAGCAACAGCAGCAGCTAATAAACAATTCGTCCAATAAATTATCACCAATTCTACCGCAAAGAGGAGGAGTAGGAGAATCGGTACGACGAGACTCGTTACCGGGTTGTCTACCGCCGGTAACCGATAGGAGAGGAGTAGCACCTGTAGCTAAATACCAGCCACACCAACAATACCTGAATGGTTCCCATTCGGAAACACCTAATCATTATCATCATTATCAACAACAGTCCAATCCTATCACCACAACCACAACAATACACAGCAAACCACCGATCAGTAGTCAACTCCGGACAAAACCGGTACTCGAGTTGACCGCATTGGACGGACTGGTCATATCGGCTATCAATCAGCTGTCGTACAAATTGCGTACAAATATGTTGGCAATGTTGGACAGTCAACGCAGTCGACTGGAGGACAATTGCGAGGCACGAGTAGTAATCGACGAGATAATGCCTCAGCTATTGATGACCACATCGCCGGAACGGTCACCCTATGATCGGGAGCTGAGTGTTAGCCGCGATTTGTCGACTGTTTTGAAAAATTTGAAAAAACTCGAGCAAAGCTACGATGGTATGCATTGTTGTTGTGATTATAATCAATGAAACAAATAATTTACCGAAAATTTTAATTAATTTTTTTTTTATTTTTCTAGTTTTAAAACTCATGTTAGATAATAATAGCTCATCCAATATAACCACTACATCTACTACTACGACAACTAAACAACAACAACAAAAACAACCTCCCAGTCGACGACCGGTTAATCCAAACCAATTTTTTGTGGTCGATGTCTGAAACCCACACAACATACCGTTCCTTACAACAACAAAAAATAACTCCCAGTGCCTGTCGTTCATATATTTATCGGTACTATAAAAAAGGCACTCAAAACTTGATAATAATCCAACAATTTTTTGTTTGTTTCAAACATTATCTCTCTCTCTCTCTCTCTCTCTATCTCTAAATGTTTTTAATTTTATTTTATTTATATTAATATACTGTATATATATATATATATCTATGAATATATATTTTTTAACTGCTAACTAATCAATTTGATTGATTGATTGAGAGAGAGAGAGAGAGAGGTTATGTTTGTTTTAACTTTATTTTAAATTTTATTTTTATATATATATACATTGTATACTGAAAATTGCATTTTGCGCGCTAACCCCTCCCTCCCTCCCCACCCCACACACACATAYACACTGTTATGTAATGTATTTTCAAAACTAATGGCTCTCTCAATATATATATATATATTTTTATGTGCATAATATACTACAGTATATATGTTTAGTTAGGTTTAGTTGATTGACTACTTATCTGACAAACCATTACAAACAAACCATAAAAACGATTGCATCTAATAATTATTATTATTATAAATATATATATATATATATATATATAATATTTATAATTGTTGTTAACTATTGTTATAATTATTACTATTATATTATACATTTAGATGAAAATTTGAACTGTATATTGCCTTGATAATTTATTGCAAGCTATATATATTGAATATATATATGTTTATAGTGTTTATCAAAATAATCTGAAATTATTTTTAATTTTTTTTTATTAATATATACAATATTGAATAGCTATTGATTTGAGATAATAAAAAAAGTCATTGAAATTATTTATTTATTTTTTAAACAAATAATTCACACATTCATACAACTAGTGATTGATAGTATAGCTATTAAATATATATATATATATATWTATATATAGCTATTAACTATTTATATGTCAAATTTGAGATTTTTAAAAAAAACTAAATATTAGTATTAAAATTTTTTTATAGATATAATATTATACTAAGTTATATT
>NW_026533206.1:817500-837500 GCF_028296485.1 Oppia nitens
TTATTATTATTATTATTATTATTATTATTATTATTATTATTATTATTATTATTATTTTATCTAAGTTAATAAACAAAATTATGATATTTAATTATAACAGTGTAAAAATTAATTAAATAATAGGTAATAAAATTTATTAAATATTATATAACAATTAAAATCTATTTGTGTGTGTATATGTGTTTATATGTGTGTTACAATTAACAACTAATAATAATAATAACTAATAATACTTAATACATCACTAAATTATAACTATAAATTAGTTACATAACCAGGGTTAAGTAATGGGATGTGTTTGATGTGTGTATCAAACCAAATGAACCAAATAACTTATAAATGTGTATACAAGTGTGTGTGTGTGTGTGTGTGTGTGTTGTGTGTGTGTAAATGCCTGCCCAAAATGCAATGCCCAAATGTGCCATAAATGAATGACATTTTGTGTGTATTTTATGTGTGTAGGTTGTTAGATTAGGTTAGGTTAGGTTGTGTGTGTGTGTGTGTGTGTGTGTGTGTGTGTGTGTGTGTGTGTGTGTGTGTGTGTGTGTTGGGTTAGGTTAGGTTGTGTGTGTAGGTTAGGTTAGGTTAGGTTAGGTTAGATTAGGTTAATTGTTTATACGTGTAATTTTTTTAAAACCCTGATAATAATAAGTTAAACATTATGTGTTTGTAAATTTAGTACAAGTACCATAAGCTTTGACTGTTTAACACTGTAGTCCATAGTATGATATCTTGACTATACACTGTATTTTAACASTATTTATGCTGACTATGCTTAACGATCACATGATTTTTGTTTACAATAATTACAGTATTATTATTGAGAGTATATCTGTTATACTGTATATCGATATTATTTAATGTGTTTTAACTGTGTATTAGCTATGAGAGAGAGCTATGGATAACAAMCACAACAACAACMACAACAWCAACCAAAACAACAGCAAAAAACAAGCCATCGATAGTACCAATGATGACACCATCAGGTGATTCATTGATTGTTTTTTGTGGATCTATTGGTGATAATTATTATTAAAACATTTATAAATTATAGTAAAACAGATGACCGAAGAAAATGATGTCGTCGTCGTCATCGTTGGCCACCAATAATCCCGAGGACGACAACAACACCGTCGTCGTCGCCACCAATAACCAGACCATCGATGACAGTGTCGTCRAAGATAATGCAATGTCTGCTAAAAATAAGTGCCAATCGAGACCTTCGGCGTCAATGTCGACCTCAACGACAACAACAGCCAATTCCTGGTGGAACTCATGGATCCAAAAGGTCTGATCCAATGTCTAAATAATCAGTGATATATATATATATATAGATATTATATACTAAATAGTCTTTWAAAACCTTATATATAGTCTACCGATACGTTTGAATCAATTAAACGTGATTTGTCTGAACTAAAAGAAACGGTTCAGACGTCGGACGGTTTCGGCGTAGTGACCAATACTATGACCAACACTGCCTCCTATGTGAACAAAACAATGAAAGATACCATAACTAGTATTAGCAATACATTGGATCCCGAATACGATAAAGAGTTTATGGAAGAGTCGTCGTCGYTGTCGACGTCGAGGCCATCAGCGGTGGTCAGTGCCGATGAAAGTACTGTRAAGACWGCCGACGATAAAGTGGACGATAAAACAGTTGTCGCTACCGATGATGAYGRAGGAGAAGAWGGATCAAAGAGATCTGATAACGATTGGGAACAATGGACACAAAATATCCGATCAAAAGCCAAACATAAGCTGAACGGTCTGATCGGTAGTATTGCCGACGCATTTCTRATTAATCGCAACTACTATGAAGATGAAGACGAAATGTATGTACTGAGYGGCGATCGATTGGTAGCCATMGATCAATGGCAACARCTGTTGYMGGAAATACAATTGGATGCAAAYACCTATTGCCGGGAACCGATTGGACCGCCCGAACACTACGAATCGTGGCTAATGACCTTCAATCTGATTGACTATCAACGGCAAATGGATCAACTGATGCAAWCGGTTCCCGAAATGCACGACTATTACCAGCAATTGGTACCCCAATCGCTATCCGATGTTGACTTCTGGCACCGATACTACTATCGTGTTTATCAGCTAAGAGAGACGGAACGCAAGAAAATCGACGAGAAATCAAGTATTTCGTGGCCAACATCGCCAACAACCGATGATTCGGCGGTGTCATCGGTGGYGGCMAACAATAGGAAAAAGTCGGTCGAAGTTAAGCTATTGAACGAAACAACAACAACAGCYGTTTCGACGCCTCCGTCGTCGGGTYTGAAGAGTAATAATCGATCGAAAGATGACTTGATTTCGATGGCCAGTACTGACGGCCAGTTATCGTCGCCGAAGTCGTCTTCATCATCGACGACGACGACGACTAGTACTGGCGATTCAATTGACGCACAATCCAAGTCTTGTACYACTCCTGATAGCGACGACTGGGATAAGACTGAAGACGCYATTGTCGGCGGCAGTGGTGGAGGTGGTGTTGGAAGCGATGAAGAGTGGGTTAAATATGATTAGAAGAAGTAGTGGTAATATCTTAACAGAAATRTTTTAATTATCAATTCAATTCAGTTTTTTTATTTGTATTTTTTTATTAATTAATTAATTATTTTCTATATTATTATTATTATAATTATTACTTCAAAATGTATTAAATGTCTGCAAAAAATATTATATATTATATGTTTTTTATTTAAATATATTCAACAACAAAAAAACTATTAATTTGTAAAATGTATATCTAATTGTAAATACAATACACACACACACAAAAAAATATATATAAAAATAAATATATCTATATAATAAATAAACTGCAATTTTGTTGTACATATAAGTATTAAAAATTTATAATTAATATTTAATTAATTAATTAATTAAAAGTCATATAAATAGTTATACTGAAAAAAACTACTGTATAGTAGTAAAGRTATTATTAAATTTATTGGTAGTATTAAAAAAACATATGATTATTATATACACTGTATATATTYGGTAGGCCTATGAACTAGAAGTATGGACACACACACTGTACATGTAATGTAATGTAAAAACCAWTTACAGTATTATTATCAACACTAGAGGGCGTGTCATGTTATGTGGTATATGACTGACTGTGATTGGCCAGTTGATTATCCATAGATAGCCAATGGGAGGGGGAAAACATTTGAATTACACTGTATATAGTGAGTGACGTCACACACACATATTACTAAAAAAAACTGTCTCAGTATATGTAAAACTAAAACAATAGTAGACGCACTACAAACAAACACATAGATTATACTTAATATAGTGTATATACATACAAAAATACATAATATATGTTTTGTAGTAATATTAATATTAATTTGTTAAAAAAATGTATATCTAATTGTTGAATACACAATACACGCAAAAAAAATTATAAAAATAAAATAAATATATATATACAGTATATATAAATAAACTGCAATTTTTGTTGTACATAAGTATAAAAAATTTTAATTAATATAATATGTGCCTATAGGGTATCATTGTGTGTGTGTGTGTGATTGTTTTGGTTTTGCTTATAATGGAGTTATTGAATAGTGTTTTTGGCGGGCAATGTATTGGCGGTTCAATTGATAATACAATACACTGTTTATAATCAAATGTATTATTAGTTTAGTTATACTRTAGTTATAGACTGTTATAATAACAACACAAACACATTGTTTTGGACATAAAAATTAATTAAATTTGGGATCAATTTCTTTTGGGTGATCATCATCAGCAGCATCGGTGGTAAAACACATACCGATAGACACACACACACACTGTCTGTTTAAACAGTGGACAAMCAATCCGTTTCGAGATGTCGGACACGGACGACACAGACATGGAAGTGATGGCCGCAAAGCCGACGGCAGCGGCGACAGTACCGCTAAAGGACAAGACAAACAAGCGGTTRAGTGTYGAACGTATYTACCAGAAGAAGAGCCAATTGGAGCACATCCTACTCAGACCAGACACTTATATCGGTTCCGTCGAAAAGGAGACAAAGGTTTGGTTTTGGTTTTCATCTGATTTGTATTGAATTGTAATGTCTTATGTTTTCTTATGTCTTCAGCAAATGTGGATCTACGATGAAGAACAAAAYGGTATGCAATTAAGRGATATATCCTATGTTCCCGGTTTGTACAAGATTTTCGATGAAGTACTGGTCAATGCGGCCGATAATAAACAACGRGATAAGTCGATGAACTGTATTCGGGTTGATATTGATTCGTATGTATTGATTGATTGATTGAATTTTTTTATTGATCCCAATCTTCAGTGATTAGTCTCTCTCTCTCTCTTACTCTTTCTCTGTCTCTATCTCTATCTCTCTATCTCTCTTTCTCTATCTGTCTCTCTCTATCTGTCTCTCTCTATCTGTCTCTCTTTCTCTCTCTCTCTCTATCTTTCTCTCTCTCTTTCTCTCTCTCTCTCTCTTTCTCTCTCTCTCTCTCTATCTTTCTCTCTCTCTTCTCTCTCTCTTCTCTCTCTCTCTCTCTCTCTCTCTCTCTCTCTCTCTCTCTCTCTTTCTCTCTCTCTCTGTCTCTCTCTATCTGTCTCTCTTCTCTCTCTCTCTCTCTCTCTCTCTCTMTCTTCTCTCTCTCTCTCTCTCTCTCTCTCTCTYTCTTTCTCTCTCTCTCTYTCTCTCTCTCTCTGTCTCTCTCTATCTCTCTCTTTATCTGTCTCTCTCTCTCTATCTGTCTCTCTGTCTTCTCTCTCTCTCTCTCTCTCTCTCTCTCTCACAAACACTCACCCACTCTCTATTGATCTCAAACAGCGAAAGAAATCAGATAACAATCTATAATAATGGCAAAGGAATACCGATTGTCGAACATAAGGACGAAAAAATGTTTGTACCGACACTAATATTCGGCCATTTGTTGACCTCATCCAACTACGATGACAAAGAAAAAAAAGTGGTCGGCGGCCGTAACGGCTACGGTGCCAAACTGTGCAACATTTTCAGTCAACGATTCAAAGTGGAAACCAGTTGTAAGGAATATCGTAAACAATTTGTACAGATCTGGACGGATAATATGAAAACGGCTACCGAACCAAAGATTACGGCCTCTACGGGTGAAGACTATACACGCGTAACATTCACACCGGATCTCCAAAAGTTTGGTATGCAATCGCTGGATAAAGATATTGTCGGCTTGTTTTCCCGTCGGGCTTACGATGTGGCCGGCAGTAGTAAAGGTGTTAAAGTCTATCTGAATGGTAAACGTTTGCCGGTAATGGGTTTCAAGGATTATGTCGACCAGTTTGTCAAAGACAAAGAAGATGAATCGGGTCAGCCGTTGAGGACAGCCTACGAACAGGTTAGCGATCGTTGGGAGATTGCCTGTACGGTCAGCGACAAAGGTTTCCAACAGAATTCGTTTGTCAATTCGATAGCCACTACTCGAGGCGGTAAACATGTGGACTATATTGCCGACCAAATAGTCGCCAAAATGACCGATATTATCAAAAAGAAGAACAAAGCCGGCGTTAATGTCAAACCATTTCAACTGAAAAATCATTTATGGATTTTCGTCAACTGTCTGATCGAAAATCCGACATTTGATTCCCAGACGAAAGAGACGATGACATTGCAAGCGAAAAGTTTCGGTTCAAAATGTCAGCCGTCGGACAAGTTTTTCGCGGCGGCCAACAAAACGGGTATTGTCGAATCGGTAATGCAATGGGTACAGTTCAAGGCCCAGACGGAACTGTCGAAACAGTGTAACTCAAAGAAACAATCGAAATTGAAAGGCATTCCCAAACTGGAAGATGCCAACGATGCCGGTACCCGACACTCGATCGACTGTACACTAATACTAACCGAAGGTGATTCGGCTAAATCGTTGGTCATTGCCGGCCTCGGTGTTATCGGTCGCGATAAATACGGTGTATTCCCGCTCAGGGGTAAAATGTTGAACGTTCGCGAAGCTACACACAAACAGATACTGGAAAATGCCGAAATCAATAACTTGATTAAGATTCTGGGTCTACAATATAAGAAACAATACACTACTCAGGAGGACCTGAAAACTCTACGCTACGGTAAACTGATGATAATGACCGATCAGGATCAGGATGGGTCGCATATCAAGGGTTTACTCATAAATTTCATTCATCATAATTGGCCGAAATTATTGGAATTGAATTTTCTGGAAGAATTTATTACACCGATTGTCAAAGTATCCAAAGGTTCGAATTCATCCACAGCTCGATCTTTCTATTCGTTACCCGAATTTGAAGAATGGAAGTCCAATACTGCGAACTGGAATACATGGAAAATCAAATACTACAAAGGTTTGGGTACTTCGACGGCCAACGAAGCCAAAGAGTACTTTTCGGATATGATTCGTCATCGAATCAGATTCAAGTATTCGGGTGCCGACGATGATCTGGCCGTCAAATTGGCGTTTAGCAAGAAATTGGTCGAACAACGTAAGGATTGGCTGACAAACAGTATGGAAGATAGGAAACGCAGGCGTGAATTGGGTTTACCCGATGTCTACTTGTATGAGTCGAATACCCGATCGGTTTCCTACAAAGATTTTGTCAACAAAGAACTGATTTTGTTCAGCAATATGGATAACGAACGATCAATACCGTCGCTGATGGACGGCCTAAAACCTGGCCAACGTAAAGTACTGTTCACTTGTTTCAAACGTAACGACAAACGTGAGGTCAAAGTGGCCCAACTGGCCGGCAGTGTTGGCGAACATTCGGCCTATCATCACGGCGAGGCGTCGCTGATGTCCACGATTATCGGTTTGGCCCAGAACTAYGTGGGCAGCAAYAATATCAATCTRYTGCAACCGCTCGGCCAGTTCGGTACCCGATTGCAGGGCGGCAAAGATGCGGCCAGTCCYCGWTACATATTTACAATGCTGAGTWCGCTTAGCCGTAAAATATTCCCGGCAATGGACGACCCGCTATTGAATACACTGATGGACGATAACCTGAGAATTGAACCCGAATACTATGCACCCATATTGCCAATGGTTTTGGTTAACGGTGCCGAAGGTATCGGTACCGGTTGGTCAACAAAAATACCCAATTATAATCCCCGGGAAATTGTCCAAAACTTGCGTCGAATGATTCGYGGCGAACGACCCGAACCGATGCAACCGTGGTTTAAAGGTTTTCGCGGTTCAATACTACAGATTGATCCGCAAAAGTATGTCATAAACGGCGAAATCGGTCTGTTATCGGATAAGTCGTTCGAAATAACCGAACTACCCGTACGGACATGGACTCAGGCGTACAAAGAGTCCACATTGGAAGTACTATTGCACGGAACCGATAAGCAGCCGTCGTTYATMCAGGAATACAAAGAATATCATACAGAGTCGACCATCCGTTTTGTGGTAACACTGAGCGAACAAAATCTACAGAAATCCTTAGCTTCAGGTATTCATAAGATATTCAAAATACAGTCATCGATGTCGACGACATCGATGGTATTGTTCGATCATAACGGCTGTTTGAAACGATACGAAACACCCGAAATGATTATCGAAGACTACTTTCCCGTCCGATTGGATTACTATCGCAAACGTAAAGCCTATTACGAGGGCAAACTCGAGGCCGAGGCCCGTAARCTGGAAAATATGGCCCGTTTTATACTCGAGAAAAATGACGGCCAAATAAAATTGGAAAATATTAAGAAAAAAGATTTYGTYCGCCAGTTGATTGACCGAAAGTACGATTCGGATCCAGTAAAAGATTGGGAACAAAAACACAARGATTCGATCGGCGATAATACTACCGAAGAGGCCGAAGAAGCAGAAGAAGAAGTGGTCATTGATGGTGAAGAAGACGAAGCAACTACTGCTGCGGGTGGTAGTGATGGCCAGAAAAACTATAACTATTTGTTTGATATGCGTATGAGTTCGATGTTAAGAGAGAATGTCGACCGACTGCTGAAGGAAAGAGATGCCAAAAAACAAGAACTCGAAGAACTGAAACGTATGACACCTGAAGGTCTGTGGGAACGAGATTTGGATGAATTCGTTGCCGAACTGGATCGWGTCGAAGATGGCGAACGATTGGCATCGGTTAAGGCCCTACAGAGTAAATCATCGAAAACAACTGGTGGCAAATCGGGATCAGTTAAGAATTGGCTAAARCCTGGTGCTGGCGGTGGTAAGTCATCGGCCACTAGACTGAGTATTGAAGCCAAACCRTCGGATTTTGCCGAACGTGTCGAACCGAAAGTCGATATCGATAGCTATAAGAAAACGGAAAAAGTGGCCAAAAAGCGAACAACAAAGTCGGCGGCGGCAAACAATGATGAAAAAGGTAGCGGCGATGTCGAGGTTGTCGGTGACAGTGATGACGACGATCTAATGGATAAGGCATTGTCCGAACGTATTGGCGGCGGTATTAAGCCRTCGGCGAAAGTAGCGAAGAAAAAGTCGGCAAAGACTGATGAGACTATCAAAGAGAAGAAGGAGAAGAAGACAGCGACCGCTAAGACGGCGACAACAAAGCCGACTAAGAAGACTGCTGCTGGCGGTGGAGAAGACAAGAAGAAGACCAAAAAGAAGAGTCCGTGGTCTGACTCGGACAGCGATGACGACGGCGACGACGAACCAGACTATCTAAGCGACGATGAGACTGATGAAGACGATTACATAACTACTACCACTAAGACTACTACTACTAGCGCTCGCATTGTTTCTACCAAACCAAAGACCATTGACGAAGTGGAAGAACCGATTAGTGATGATTTGGTTTCGTTTAACGAAACAACAACAACAACGACGACAACCAATGATTACCYGACGATAAAGACATCAGACACTGAAGAGTTGTTGTCGGGAAAGACTGAKACAAACAATCTGAATAAGAAGAACAAGAAGACGACGAGTGCTTTCAGTGATGATTCGGATAAGGATTCAGATGACACTGACTTTCAACCCGACGATGAAGAAGATTTCGAGCCAAAGAAGAAGAAGATGGCGACGACTAAACCGTCGACCAAAGCCGTGGCTAAAAAACAGAAAACTAACGATAAACCACCGAAACCTACTTCATCTAAGACGACAAAAGCTGTCACCGCAAAGCCTAAACAGACTGGAAAAGTGGTGACAAAACCTAAGAAGATTTTGATGAGGATGTCATCGGATTCTTCGGATGAAACCGACGATGAAAAGCCAATGAAGAAAAAGGTATTTTAATTTTTATAAAAAAAAAATCTATTCGTTTTATTGACACAATTATTGCCGCTTACCGTAGTCTAAGAAATCCGCGGAACTGGTAGATGACGATAGTATTGTTGAGCTTATGGACGACGACTTACCGMCGCCGCCGCCCAGAGAAAAGTCGGGTCGCGGAGCGGCCAGACAACGGGTCAAATATAATTTCGATGACTCCGATGATGACAGCGATTAAGTGTGGGATAAGCTAACGGGTAATACTTATCGGATAATTACTTATCAGGTAATTACTTATCGGGTAATTACTTATCGGGTAATTACTACTTAAAATCATCCGTTTTATAGCGTCATATATTACAATATATATATATCAATATATATAATAATAATAATCTTATCATAATTTTTATTATATTATTTAATTTTTGCGTATTTTTTTATAAAAAAAAATAATAATTTTAAAAAATACTTTAATTAATTGATTGATTGATTTTTTTTATATATAAAAACATGACATTACGCGCACATATCTAACGTCATATGATATTTAAATAAAACAAAAATTTTGTTTTTTTTTAAATAAATTTATTAAATCTATTTCATTATTATTATTAACCGTAATATTAATTAATTAATTAATTTTTAATATTCACAATAAAAATATTTAATAATTTTTTTTTATATATAATTAATTAGTTAATGAATAACAGTTTGTATAACAGGTTTTTTTTGTTGTTGAAATGACTAAAAAATAAATACATTTTTTTATTTAATTATTAATATTAATAATTATTATTGATTTGATTGATTGATTGATTGGATATAGAAATGTGTGTATAATTTAAAAAATCACTTATTATTGTTACGATTTAATGTAAAATGTTTTAATGGATTCAATGTTTGATGTTTGGGAGGACAGGAATGTTAGGATAGGATCTAAAGGGTTGTTAATCCCTCACCTCCACCACACTCTCCCATCCTATCATAGTTTACGGGAGGACAGGGATGTTAGGGTCTAAAGGGTTGTTAACCCCCACCCCCACACAACACTCTCCCATCCTATCATAGTTTACGGGAGGACAGGGATGTTAGGGTAGGGTCTAAATAGGAGGTGGTAAACCCTAACCTATAGTTTTCGGTGTTCAATCGAATGGGACAGTTGTGTCAATCGTCTCATATTATCGATTACTTTGATATCTTGGATGTACTGCTGTATTGACTGCTGGGATGTTGTCGTCGTTGATGTGGCCGACCCTGTCGTCGTCTGCAACGTCTTCTTCAGCGACATCGACGACTGTTGCTGTGGCGGCTGTTCAAGACTGACAACACCTGACTTACAGTCGCGTATCGTTCGCAATGTCTGGGCTATCATGTGCTGCGGTAGTGGTGGTAATGGATGGACGGGTGGATCAGTTTAATTGATGATAAGTTTGTTTCTTAATGATAATAATAATGATATTAATTACCATTTTCTCGAAGTTAACTAATCCCTGTTCGATGTATGTCTTGTTGCCTTCGTGTGCGAACGTAATGTCTTTGAGCATTAATGGCATAAACGGTATCAACGGTGGGGTCATCTTCGCAACCATTATCCTATAGCGTCTATGGTTTCTGTCGGTGGTATTCAATTGGATGGATCAGCTGTGATGGATCAATAGGATTAACCATAGGATAATACATACCTCGACGGATCAATTAGCGACTCGTATTGACTGAATTGGCGTTTGATTTTGTTGGGCAATCGTTCCCACGTTTGGGACAGTCGGCTGACCGATACGTTCGATAAACCCATTATTATAGCGAAAAATGCGTTCAAATTCTGATAGTCTTTACAACTGATCCACAAAAAAGAAAAACATTAATAATGGGTTAATCGGATGATCCGTATGTATAGTTTTCAGTGGGGGGAGGGAAGGGGGTTGCTAAAGGTTTTATCCGATCTCAATGGGGTGGGTGAGGGTGGCTATAGGGGTTAAAATGATGGGAACAATCTCAAAAAATCTTCCGGGGGGTGGGTGGGGGTGTATAGGAGGTAAAATTTTATTTATTGTAATTTTTAAACGACAATATGTTTTGTGTGTAACCAGATTTGATTAAATACCCCAATAAATTCCCACCTAAAAATTTCCTATATATATATTCCCAATAAATTCTCAATAAATTCCTTGAAAAGTATTCTCAATAAATTCCCAATAAATTTCCTATATATATATTCCCAATAAATTCCCTATAAATATACATATATTCCCAATAAATTCTCAATAAATTCCATGATAAGTATTCTCAATAAGTATTCCCTATGAATTCAGTATAAATTTTTTTTTATCTCAGGGGTGGGTGGGATAGTGGTGGTGGTGGTAAGCTATCTTAAACCTACCCCCCCCTATACCCATTAGCAACCCTAGTATACCTATAACTATACTTAGCTATTAAAAAAATAAAACATACTATCCGGCAATTTTGATCAATTTCCTCAGCAGCTGTACCCGACGGGACAACGATTTTTCAATAACCAATTCCGTTACTGTCCAGTACTGGATTTCGTTGAAATGTCTCAAAAATATGTCCAAATTGGCGGTAATTTCCTGGAAATTATGTCTACCGAAAACATGATAGATTAGTTCGTAATCGTTTAGATTGCGAAACAATTGCCACCCATATTGGGTCAATTGGTAGGCAAACTCTTGAGTGGAAAACATTTCCAATTGATGGGCAGTTCCTTTCGCTGGGCCGTCCTGTTCGCCGATTGTGGTCAACGCATCCAAATGGTCGACATGTGCTATAAATATACGGCCGTTGACTGTCAGTGCGGTCGGTATACTGATTTCGGTGTCGCGAAACGGTAGCCGTTCTGCGGTTAATATGACTTATTAGGTATGTATGTATGTATAGAGAGAGAGAGAGAGAGAGAGAGAGAGAGAGAGAGAGAGAGAGAGAGAGTGAGTGAGTGAGTGAGTGAGAGTTAGTTAGTTAGTTAGTTAGAGTGAGTGAGTGAGTGAGTGAGTGAGTGAGTGAGTGAGAGAGAGAGAGAGAGAGAGAGAGAGAGAGAGAGAGAGAGAGAGAGAGAGAGAGAGATAGAGAGAGWGATAGAGAGAGAGTGATAGAGAGAGTGATAGAGAGAGTGATAGAGAGAGTGATAGAGAGAGTGATAGAGAGAGTGATAGAGAGAGTGATAGAGAGAGTGATAGAGAGAGTGATAGAGAGAGTGATAGAGAGAGTGAGAGAGAGAGAGAGATAGAGAGAGTGATAGAGAGAGTGAKAGAGAGAGAGAGAGAGAGAGAGAGAKAGAGAGAGTGATAGAGAGAGTGATAGAGAGAGTGATAGAGAGASTGATAGAGAGAGTGATAGAGAGAGTGATAGAGAGAGTGATAGAGAGAGTGATAGAGAGAGTGATAGAGAGAGAGTAAGAGAGAGGATGAGAGAGAAAGAGAGTGAGATATATATATATATATAGACAGAGAGAGAGAGAGAGTGAGTGTGAGAGAGAWAGAGTGAGTGAGAGAGAGAGAGAGAGAGAGAGAGAGAGAGAGAGAGAGAGAGAGAGAGAGAGAGCACAGGTAGGTGTGGGTGGTTTGGTGTGTAAATTACATACCAGCGTTTGATTTAAGCTCAACCAATACMAGTTCGTTGACTTTATCCATACCGAGCTTATCCGCTGCTTGACATTTGATTTGATCCACTTTAGTATCGACATTAATCTTCAATGTTGTATAGGTATGATCCGCACAAAATACCCGACATATAACTGTGATAATATAATTATTGATCGGTAATTAAAAAAAACTGTATATAATTACCGGTTTGATATATAACCGGTTAATTAATGAAAAAAAATTATGCCATACTTTCATCATTTTCCTTAATGGACAGCCATTTGTTTTTGTTATCATTTGTGGCATTAAGTTCGGGAACGGTAGACATACGCCGTACGGAACCGGGATTATCGGCTTTCCATTTTTGGACGCCACGGATATCCATTTCCAAGTCATAGCTACCAAATAATAATAATAATAATTTTTAATAATAATAATAATAATAAATTAGAAAAATAAAATATTTTTTATATATATAAAACTAAATTATTTATACGTAAAATTAAAAATTATTGTATACTATAAATAATTTTTTTTTTTAAAAATCAATAGATATTAATACAGAATATTCTATGTATACGTGAATAGTAATAAATTTATATATAACTTATATATACTGTATATTTAGTATATACTGTATGGTTTCAAAAAAAAAACTTTTTAATATATTAAAAAAAAATAAATGTTGATTATTGAGATTTTTTAAAAAAAAAATAAATCAACTTTTATATATATATAATTTTATACTATGAAAACATTTTCACACAACACAATGTATTGCAATTATTTTATTTTTTTAAATTTACTAAACTTTAATGTTAACTATAAATTTAAAAATAATAGTAATTATACCTCAAAAAATTTGATTAATTTGATTTTTTTTAAATAAATTAAAATTCAAGTTAATAACTATATTGATAAATAATAATAATTATGGAAAATAAATTAGATAATTGTTTTTTTTTCTAAAAGTTATTAAATTTATAATTACTTTTAAAATAATTATTAACATTAAAGTTTAGTAATTTTTTTTAAATAAAATAATTGCTAATATATTGGGGGATGAAAATGGTTTCATAGTATAAAATTATATATAAAAGTTGATTTATTTTTTTATTTTTTAAACTTAATAATCGATATTTATTTTTTTTAAATATATTAAAAAGTTTTTTTTGAGACCATACAGTATATACTTAATATATATATAGTATATATAGTTATATAAGTTATATATTGCTATTCACGTATACACAGAATATTCTGTATTTTTTTTATTATCTATTGATTACATTCTCAAGTACTCAATATATTTATATATAGTAATACTCATAATACTTATAATACAGTATAACTTATGTAATTGTTATCGGATTACTACAGTATATATATTATATATATATATATACAGTATATACTGTATATTCATAGAATATTCTGTTGGTATGCAATGTTATATATATATATATAAAATATCTAACAGTATATTATAGTGTATATTATTATTATTATTATTATTATTATTATTATTATATACATTAACTCAACCACTTTCCACACATTTTTTATTTTTGCTTAGATAAACACAATTGTCTAATAATAAGCAAAAAAAACTACTATTACTACTTCTACTACTGTATTAGTAATAATAATAATAACAAAAATGATAATATACTGTATATATAGGCAGAAAGATAGAGGGAGAGAGAGAGAGAGAGAGAGAGAGAGAGAGAGAGAGAGAGAGAGAGAGAGAGAGAGAGAGAAATAAATGCATATATTTTCATATCATTCAAAATATCAATGAAAATATTCAGAGAGGAAACTATTTATATATATATTTATTGTTAATACCAAATATATTACTAAATATATAATACTTTAGTAGTAGTAGTAGTAGTATTCAAATCAATTCAAATAAGCAATCAATATATATCTATATCTATAACTCACTATTGATAACAACTTATATAGAGTACAGTATATAACACTTATAACTTAAATAATATACTTATAATAATAATACTATTAATAATAGTCAATAAAAAACATATATTGTTAATACTAAATATATTACTAAATATATAATATTTTAGTAGTATTAGTAGTATTCAAATCAATTCAAATAAGCAATCAATATATATCTATAACTCACTATTGATAACAACTTATATACAGAATATAACACATATAACTCAAATAATATACTTATAATAATACTAATAATAATAGCTATAAAAAATATATTGTTAATACTAAATATATTACTAAATATATAAATATAATATTTTAGTAGTAGTAGTAGTAGTAGTAGTAGTATTCAAATCAATTCAAATAAGCAATCAATCAGTATATATACCAATTGTTAACAACTTATATATACATTATATAACACTTATAACTTAAATAATATACTTATAATAATAATAATACTAATAATAGTCATAAAAAAAAGTTTTATATATATATAGATATTCATTACATTGATTTTGCTTCAGTAATCGTCTTCAATGTCAACAATTCATTATCAAATGTCTTATACTTGAGGATATCCTTTTGCAAGGCCTCCACCAAATCATCGATGAACGGCCAGACAATCTTATTCCGGAGGAATGCCTCCCCGGCTATCAGAAACCAATAGTGCATAAACCGTACGACCCGTCGCTTATTGGCTACAATAAACTCCCGTTCCTGTCTCTGATTCAGTTCATCAATACGATAGTATCTCATCAGTTGATTGCATAAATGTTTCCAGGATATAAACACCGGAAATGTTAGTATAAAATCTAATAGTAGTGTATCGATAGTACCGTTACCACCACTGGCTATACTACTACTACTACTACCGATGCCACCGCCATTAGTACTACCAGTGCTGCTACCGTTTTGCTGCTGTTGATGCTGATGATGGTTGTCCATTGATAATAGATTATGTATACTATCCAAACGTGTTTCAAGCAGGTGCTCCAACATTTTTTCAGGTGTACCAGCCATAACCATATACCTGGGTGTGTGTGTGTGTGTGKGTGGGTGGACATCCAAKCACATGGATACAAAAATAAATAAAAAAATATTATAATTAGTAAATTATTTATTGTTTAGTCCAATAATAATAAAATACTTAATAATAATAATATTAAAGCAACAATAAAATAATTATTAAAAATAAATCGTAAAAAATAAATTACTTTATGATTGTTATTACGGTATACTGTAGTTGAAAACAAACAATATATATATATATATATATATATTAATATATTATAGTTAAAGTTATTATTATTATAAACTATTATAATTAAAATATGTTAAAATATTATAATAGCTAACTATATATCCTCCTCTATATATTAAATAAAATTTATTTTTTTTAAAAATGTTTGCTTATAATAAGTTAAGTTAATTATTTTTTAAAAACTATTTTATATTTAAATTTATAACTGTTATATATATATATTTATTTATATTAAAATATTAATTTTTATAAGTAATGATGTAAATTATCCACAGAGAGAGAGAGAGAGAGAGAGAGAGAGAGAGAGAGAAAACAAAAATAATGATAAACTAATAGTCAATTAGATATATATATTTTTTATTTATCAATAATTTGCTAATAGGTTTGCAATTTTCAACTAATATGTATTAAATTACAATAACAGATCATTTTTGTTTCAATAGACATAAACTAATGTTGAAATTAGTTTTTAAATTTATTTATTTTACTTTTTTCAATTAGTAATTCATATAATAAACAGTATTATATATATAAACTTGATTTTATTARACTAAATAGTAATTTATTTTGTTTAAATTAATAATAATAATTATTATTATAAAAATGTAAGTTTTTTTTGTTAAAGTGTAACAACAWTTTCTAACTTAACAATAATAATATTTATAAAAAAATTAAATTTGTTTTTATAGCCTAAATAAACTTTTATTTTATTTTTTAAAAAAATAATTGAAATCATTAAATGACATAAAAAAATCTATTTAATATTAATATAAAATTTTTTAGAAAATCTATTGTCTATAATGTTATTTCACTGTAAATTAAATAAATAAAAAAAAATATTTATAAAGTAAATATTATTATTATTATTATTTTGTAATATCAAGTTTTGATATATAAATTTATAATATTAACTTTAATAAATAATTTCATCATTATTTATCAACAAAAAAATAATAAATAATAATTTATATTCAAAAAAATGATTATACAGTATAATATATTTAAATTAATATATATATATATATATTGTAATATAATACTACTAATTAAATTGCTTGATTTCATCAAGATAATAATAACAACAAAAAATTCAAATATATTATTATAATTAATTAAACAAATTATAATTTCAACGATTAGCTACCAGGGTAATATTACACTAGCCTTGAAAACTATACAAAAAATATATACTGTATTTATTTATCAACAAAAAATTAATATAACAATTAATTACAATTATATATCCAATAAATATACTTAAAATATTTCATTTTTATAAACTAAACAAAAAATAGTATTTCATATAAATAGATACTAAAAAACTATATTTATTAATAATATTTATAATAGTTKTTAACCGAAAAATTTTTATCAACAAAAAAACTAATTAAAAAAACTAATAAAAATTATTTAGTATTTTTTATAAAAAAATTTTCCTTAAAAATTAATTAAAAATTATTTATTTARAATTAATAATTAATTAAATAATTATTTATTTTTAAAATTAATAATTAWTTAAATAATTATTTATTTATCTAAAATTAATAATTAATTAAATAATTATTAATTTTAAATAAATAATTATTTAAATAATTATTTATTTATCTAAAATTAATAATTAATAAAATAATTATCTGTTTGTTTGTTTGTGTTTGTAGTGATAATRGGACTCACTTGTAGTGACTTTGATGACYACCCGATTCAAAGGCAAATGTATTGCATTGCATCCGATGGCTACCGTCGGCGGCCATCCTCTGCAGTATCAGTACTTCCCGGCCGTGCTCTTTGAGCCGTACRGTRTTGGCCTCGACATCCCGTAGTATGCGATCAAAATGCGATTTATCTACCCGAAGCAATTGGCAATTGGCCTCATTGGTCACTATGGTGGCCGCACGGGGCGCCTATAAAAAAAAAAATAAATATTAATTAATTTAAATAATAATTAACATAATAATTATGGGGTTTTATTTTATTATTATATAATTATTATTATAGATATTAAATAATAAATAGATTTTTTATGGGCGGAAAAATAAAATAAAATCCAATAATAATAATAATCTATATATTTATTACAATAAATAGAAATAAATATTTGAAAATATTTATAATAATAAAAAAATTGATATATAATTTTTTATAAATATCTACTAAAAAAAATCACTATTTTTGTTCAAAATGCTTATATTATAATATAATAACTAAACTAAAAACAAACAATAGTTTTAATAATTAAAAAAAATTTACTATTAATAAATAGTACGTGAAATCAACAAAAAAATTGTTGTTTTTTTTAGTTTAATTATTTAAATTTTTTATAAACTAACAAAACTAACTAATATATACAGTATATATATATATATATATATATATATATATATATATACAAACAAACAAATAAACTATAAATTAATTAATTAATTAGTATATACTAAATAGTAACTAGTAAATCATCAAAGTTGTTTTTATTATTAATTATTAAAAAAAAAATTTTTTTTAGTAAACTAACCAACAACAACAAAAAAAACTATAATCAAAAAACTATAATTTTAAATTTAATTAATTTTAATTAATTTAAATAAATAAAATTAAATTATAACCTCATTGACGAGGGCCAATTTACCGAAGTCATCGCCCTCGTGTAGGGTACATACGATACCTTTGCCAGCAATGACCACATTTACCGAACCGCTTAGTATGATATACCAACAGTGGCCACAATCGCCCTGGTTGAATACTACAGGTGCCCAACCCAACCCAACCCAATCCAACCAAACAACAATTAATAATAATAATAAACAATAACAACAATAACTTAAATTTCAAATCAATCACTTAATTCAATAGATTTTCTTAAAAATTTTTCATTATTTATAATTTTTTTAAATATCAAAAATATATAAATAATAACTAATGAATATACTATTAATTTTATTTCAATTAAATATATATAAATTAAAAATTTATTTTTTAGTGTAATAATGTTTTTTTTAAAAAAAAAATAATTAATAAATGACTAAACAATATAATATTAGTAGTAATAATAATTGATAAAAACAATTACAATAATTATATTATTATTAATATCAACAATCATTTAAAACTGTAATGTATTTATAATGAAAGTGTATTTTTTATGTGTTTGTGTATTAAATTAAATAAATTACTGAATGTATAGAAATATAAATTGCAATTTACTTTCATTTGTTATCTAATCATAATTTATATATATATATATATATATATATATAAATTGTTAGCAAATAATAACATAAATACAATTAACATTTAACTATATCTATATACAGTATATATACAACTAATTGTATATACAATATATATATATATATATATAATTTAATTGCAAGTATAATCTTATCTAATAAAAATATTTATTGTATTATATATATATACTGTATGTTATTTAGWCAAAACTAAATTATATTAAATTWAATTATAATTAATTATATATATATATATATATATATAAACCTTTCTTAATGTAAATAATAATAATAATACCAAAAAATCATATKAAATAAACACACAAACAACAAGTTATATATAWATATATATATTATAATTATAAAAAAATAAATAAAAATTTACTGATAATTATTTGCTGTTTATTTGTATTGACAACAACAACAAAATTTTCAGTACATTTATAAATTGTATGGCAAAGTACAGAGTCTCACARTTAATATATATATATATATATATATATACTGTATATATGTGTCTATAAATTACTTAATAAAATAAAAACACATAAAATTAAATGAGATTTTCGTATATATATATATATATATATCGATAGATATATACAGTATATATTTGATAAAAATTTATATCAAACTTATATAACAGTTATATAATAATATATATATAAACAGTWGGCTGTACTGTATAATCACTTTTACTGTTATACTATATAATACTCAATAGGTTTATATATATAATATATATATATATATA
>NW_026533206.1:842500-855000 GCF_028296485.1 Oppia nitens
GTTGTTGTTGTTGTTGTTGTTGTTGTTGTTGTTGTTGTTGTTGTTGTTGTTGTAGTAGTAGTAGTAGTAGTAGTAGTAGTAGTAGTAGTAGTAGTAGTAGTGGTTGTTGTTGTTGTTGTTGTTGTTGTTGTTGTTGTTGTTGTTGTTGTTGTTGTTGTTGTTGTTGTAGTAGTAGTAGTAGTAGTAGTAGTAGTAGTAGTAGTAGTAGTAGTAGTAGTAGTAGTAGTAGTAGTAGTAGTAGTAGTAGTAGTAGTAGTAGTAGTAGTAGTAGTAGTAGTAGTAGCAGTAGTAGTAGTAGTAGTAGTAGTAGTAGTGGTAGTAGTAGTAGTAGTAGTTATATATAATTAATAAAAAAATATATAAAATATTATTTTTTGGGGGTATAATATTGATAAATCTTATATTTATATACTGTATATATACTGTATATATATACTGTATATATATACTGTATATATATACTATGTATATATATATTTATATTGCAATTGCATACAAATAAATAAATAAATTGTAGATTTATTAGATACTGTATATGTAATAAATCAAAAATAAAATAAAATATTTATTTATTAAGAATATTCTGTATGTACTGTATATATATATATATATATATATATATATATATATACATGTATCTATAAATAATTAACATACTAATCACATAAACTATTGAAACTATACAACAAAAAAATATAATGTAAATAATAAATTCATATTCAAGTAAAATCTAATAATATATAGAAATTTTTCTACTATTATTATTTAATTTAATTAAATTATTATTATTATTATTAAAAAAAATCAGTTAATAAAATAAAACATTAACTAACCTGACTCTCCAAATGCGGTGCCCACACCTAATGTACATACTGTCTCCACGTCCTATAATAATAATAATAATAATAATAATAATAATAATAATTAAAAACATTTTGTGGTTTTAATAATAATAAAATTTTTTCTAATTATAAAATTAATTGCAATATACAGTATATATATATATAAAAATAATAATAATAATTTTCAGTAATTTTCAGAAAATTATTTCACTAACAAAAATATCTTTTTGAGACAACAATATAATTAGAAAAATATTAGCTAATTATTTCAAAAAAAAATAACATTAATTTTTTTTATATATATAAATTATGATAATTTTTTATGGGAGATATTTTTGTTTGGAAAAAAATTTAACTTAAATAAATTATTTATTTTTTTAAATTTAATAAAATATAATTGATTAAATAAAATCTGATTTTAATGATATTTTAATTTATATCGATATATATATATATATATAGTAAAAACTTTTAATCAATTAAAAATAAAATTATAGCTAATCTGGACTTTATTTTTATTTCAAAATTAATTAAATGTTAAGTAATTTTAAGTATTTGTTTTCTAAAAAAAAATAAAAGTAATTTTATATACAGTATATCTATGTGTTTATTAAGTTTATTAGATATTTTCAATACAATATAAGATACAATTATTAGTGAATTATTAGTATATAGTAGTTGTTATATAAACTTTTATTTTTATCCTTAATTTATATTATTATTATTTTAGTTTTTAAACTTGAAATTTGCATTAAATTGTAATTTATATAACAAAAATATTTTTCAAAAAGTTTTCACAAACAAAATTAAATGATGCGTTAAATTAAAAAAATAAAATAAAATTAAAATAGGCATTTAAATTAAAATCATTTATCCAAATATAATATATTGTAAATAATTTAATTTTATAAATAAATAATAACATATTATATATATATAATTTATATATAGTATATAACTTTAATAAATTGATATAACTTTAATATATCGATATAATAATGTAATAAAAAAATATTATTGTATTTTAATATCAATAATAAGATATCGTAAAAATTTATTTACATTAGGATTTTAATACTTAAAATTTTTTTATATATCCACTGATAATATTATATGTGATATATATATATATATGATATTTATATGATTGTCAATATTTAATACTATTTTTTTATTTGTCATATAAAGTTATTTATGAGATAAATATGTCATCAAATAAAATATAAAATAATAAATTTGATAATAATTAGTTGAGGGGGTTATTAAAAAAATGTTAAATATTGTAAATATTTATTTGGGAAAAATAACTAAAATATTTTCCAAACATATATTAAATATTTTCCAAAACATATATTAAATAGTTTAACAAAACAATTAATTCAAATCATAAAAAAATCCTAATTATTATTATTATTGTTAGAAAATAAATTTCATATTTTATGAAAAAAATATATATATTTGATCCACAAAATTGAATAAATTTTTAAATTATTAATCAAATAATAAACATATTAATAATATTTATATACTAAAACAATTATTAATTAATTAAATTAAATTAAATTATTTTCAAATAACCTTATTTGTAATTATATAAATACGGCGTCTATTAAACATTGATTTTTTTGTGTGTTATGTAATATAATATAAATATATAAAATAATAATAATATCCACACAAAAAAAATCACATTTAATTAAATTAATTGACTATAAAAATATCTCAAATTTTTTTTGAGAGCCCAGTTTTATTTTTGACATTATGTGGTATGCAATCATTATATACATACATGTATAGTATATATATATATATATATTATATATGGGTATGTATTTAATATTTAATATATTGCATAACATTATTATTATTATATATAATTAATATAACACTATATACATGTTTACTAATAATATAATATGTATATTATTAACACTGTGTATGTAAAATAGTGACACAAAATTATAATTATTATTATTATTAATATTAAATTTAATCAATCAAATAAAAAAAATGTAATTAAATTTATTTATTCAACTGTTAATAATAATGTAATATATATTTTTCACATTATATCCAATAAATAATATGTTTTTAATAAAAACATTTATTAAAAAATAATTAAACAAATATTTTGTTGTTGTTATTATTATTATTGATTTTAAATCACAATATTAATTAATTATTAGTAATTAATTAATTGCATAAAAATACTGTATACTAATAATCCAATTGAAAATTAATATTTATTACAATTTAAACAAATAATTATTTAAATTTTTAAACATATAATTATATACTAATTAAATGCTTAATATTTATATCACATTTTTCACATATTATTTTTATTATTAGTATACAATGGATTTTAATTTGTATATAAACTAAAAGTATTTAAAAAAAAAATAATCAATAAATTGATTAATTATATAACAAAAACAACATATTTTTTTGTCATAAATTTGTTGACTATTTCACACACAAAAAATAGCAATAAAAAAGATTATTAATATTTTTGAAATTAAAAAAAAATTATAATATAATAGTAATACATATGATAAACAAATTTTTTTTAATTATTATTAAACTTTTTAAATAATAATAACAACGTCAACACACTTATTATTATATTATTTATATGAAAATTTGTATAACACTTATAAATATACAAATAAATAATAAATATTTATTATATATTTTAAATAACAAAAAAATATATTTATTGATATTATATATAAATATATATTACACACAACAACAACAATATCCATATCATTATTACAAATCAGTTTTGAATTGATATATATATATATATATATATATATATATATATATATATATAAATATAAAGGTCGTTATAATACACAGATATTTATGTATTAATAGTATTTATAATAATAAAAAAAATACAAATCAAATAAAATTTATATTATATGATATTTGTTTCATATCATATAATGTCATTAATACCCACACATATTATTATTAGACACTCACACAAACACATTGATAACAATGTAAATTGAATATTAAATTGATATATATATATATATATGTGTATATAAATTTAAACAAATAAATGAAAATAAAAAATTTAAATTAAAACCTAATTATATATATATATATATTGTTTATTCAGCGGTGATTTGTGTTTAATATCAATTATTAATGAAAAAAAATTATGACACAATAATATAAATTAAATATATATATATATAATATTTATAAATTAAGAAAAATGTGTATAATTTTATATAAATAAATAAATAAATAAAAACATATGTCTAATGTTTATATATATATATATATTAAATACTGTAATCACTATCTAATTATAATTATTTTTTATATGTGTAAAAAATATAGCACATAATTATTACTACTAAAAAACAAATTTAACAAAAAATATATGATAATAGATATCAACAACAAAATAAAAACCTATAAATAAATCACAATAAATAAGTTTTTTTGAAAAAAAAATTGATTTTTGTTTAATTGGCTAATTATATGTTAGGATTTATTATTAAATTCAAAATTTTCAACAAACAATCGTTGAAAAAAAAACTTTAATATATATAATAATACTAAAATAATTTGCATTATTATTATTATTATTTGTTTCTATAATAAATTAATTTTTTTAGGTTTGGATAATAATAATAATAATTATTATTAGTATTATTGGAGACCCGTATCTCACATCTATTATATACATTTAAAAAAATATGTTTTATTTTGTTTGTCTGTATATTTCAAATATAAAACATTTGTTGGCAATAAAAAAATTTTTTTGTTTCATTAACTCTCTCTCTCTCTCTCTCTCTCTTTATTTCTCACTTTCAAAACATCTGCTTATATTCACAATTGATTTTAATGAGAGATAACTTTTTATATTCATTTAATTACTATTTTTTATGTATATATATATACTGTAATAACAATTAATAGCCATGAGATAGACAGCACATGTATAGTATGAGTCAATTATTTTTGATTTTTTTTGTTTGTTTAATAATTATTATAATAAACTACTTTTTTTATAAAAAAAAACATATATATATATATAGACAATGATCTTGATATTCAATGGGAGGCATAAAATATTATACAATTTTTATTTAAAAAAATAATATTATAATTAATATATTCAAGTGTTAAAAAAATATATGTATAATAATATAAAGTGTATGATTATAATAATAATGATAATTATTATAATAAAAATTAATAAAAAAACATTTATTACATACACTTTTTTAAATACATGTATATTAAGTATGCAATTATTTATTTTGTTTAATAATAATTATACTTTTTTTTATTTATAATTTCAAATAATAATTATATATTTTGTTGTTGTTAATTAACATATATCTAAATAATATTTAGATAATATTTAGACATGAAAATAAAAACAGTAATACTTTATAATTGAAAATTAAAAAAAAAATACATTTAATATATTTCCATTAACTATATATATATAGAAATATTAGGAAACAAATATATATATATATATATATATATATATATATTACTTATAAATATAAATAACTACATTAATACTACTACTACTACTACTACTACTACTACTAATAGTAATAGTAATATTCATTTATATTACCGTTTCAATTAAAATTTAAAAAAATATATTAACATTAATATTTATAAGCTATTTTTAATATATATATATATATGTATATATAAATGTATTAATTTAAATATTTTTTATACAACACTAAAATAATTTTTAATGACTTATTTAACCGGAGGATAAATGTTTTTAATAAAACTTTATATATAATATAAATATATATTATATATATATAGTATATATATTGTATATAATTTGATTCAAATTTTGTGTGTTTGTGTCACATATTTTATACTTAAAAAATAAATGTTTTTGATTTTTTTATAACACATTTATATATATATATATAAATATATGATAAAAAAATTAGCTATAATAATGATATTTTTCATATGTCACCTAAACTGTCGCAAACATCATATTTATTATTATTATTATTAGTGATAAATTGTATGTTATTATTATTATTATTACATTTGATAATAAAGTAATATTATATGTAGTAATATATTAGTATATATTATAAATATATTACGATATATATACATATATTTACAGTATATAATTTATATATTAAATTTAATATAATTTTGTTTTTATAATATACTATTTATAATATATAGGTATAGAATATTCATTACATAATAATAATAAAATAATTTATATTTTCCTGTTTTAGTATATTATGTATATTATGTTAATATAATATCTATAAATAATATACAGTATATATATATATAGAAAATATCTATCATTTTTTTTTTGATAAATATTGAAATATATAATTCAATTTTAATATTTTATAATATTTTTTAAAAATTTTTAATACAAATTAAATCTATTATTGATTAAAAAACTAAATAATTTTTGAATATTAATGTAAATCATATTATTTAGTAATTTTTTACTGTAATATTATTTTAAAATCTAAGTATCAAAAAAAATATTATATTATAATATATTAATTCTTAAAATTTTTTTATTTATTTATCTTTTAAGCAAACATTTAATATTTTGTTTATTATTATTGTTGTTGTTATAGATAATAATAATAATAAAAATATTTTCAAAGAAAATATGAGTTTTATTTGCTAATACAGTATATATATATATATATATATATATATATATATATATATATATATTGTGCTATTTTTTATGAAACATATATTACTGTATTTACTTTAATATATATATAATCTAAACAAAAGTGTTGATCCCTTTATTTATTTATTTATTTATTATATTTTTTTGTTGTTGAAAACATAGAGTACTATTGATTATGTAGAAAAATAATAATATTTTTATACCTTTAAAAAATGTTTATTTTAGTGGAAAAATTCATATATATATATATATATATTACTTATAAATATAAATAACTACATTAATACTACTACTACTACTACTACTACTACTACTACTACTAATAATAATAATAATAATAATAATAATAATAATAATAATA
The DNA here is from genome assembly GCF_028296485.1 of Oppia nitens. Taxonomy (NCBI): domain Eukaryota; kingdom Metazoa; phylum Arthropoda; class Arachnida; order Sarcoptiformes; family Oppiidae; genus Oppia; species Oppia nitens. Next base: position 849,405 of record NW_026533206.1, read on the forward strand.
ATAATAATATCCATTTATATTACCGTTTCAATTAAAATAATAATATTATTATTTAAAAATATATATTTATATTTATAAGTTATTTTTGATATATTATATATAAATTGAAATTCAAAATCAAATGTATTTTATTAACATTGAAAACATGTGAAACTGTTTTTTTTATTTAAAAAAAAACAATTGACACGATTTAGCAATTAAACAGTCATTTAATTTATTTCAAATGAATAAATAAAATTAATTCAAAAAATAAATTAACTTTTAGTTTGGTTTTGTCAACAAAAAAATAAAAAAAATTCAAATACATGTTAAAACTAATATGTAATGACCAGTAAATTATATAATTGACTAAAATGTGATTAGATTTTTAGTTTTTTAAAAAAAAATTATTGTTATAATTGGTTATTCAAAATAAATTTATTAATAATAAGTCAAAAAAAATATTTTAATACATTATTAGTTATTATTTGAAAAAAATATCTAACAATTATGAGATTTTATTATTATTATTATATGATATTAAGTATATATGTAAATATACTACTTTTTTTTAATAAAAAATAAATAAAAATAAATAACTTTAAAAAATAAAATATCGTTTTTAACTTTCAATTAACACTTTATATTTCTAAAACATATATAAATATTACTAATAATTATAACAATTATATATATATAGACAACAAATAAAACATAAACCACTTATGTGTTAACAAATAATAATAATAATAATAATATTTGACATAACATATCACTGGTTAGATAATTATATATAATATTGTATATAATTGTTTAGATATATATATATATATATATATATAATATAAATCAATAGTTGCTTACCTTGCGTTTGGCTCCTGTATGTGACACCTGGACATCAAGCGAGCCATAGATAACGGCATACCAGTTGAGTGCTTCATCCCCTTCCTTATAGACTGTAAATACATAGATATATATATATAGATATAAATATATATATATACAGTATATATATAAATATAATAAGCTATCAATTAGTATCATATTTTTTTATTTTACCCGAAATAATGAGCTATCAAAAAAATATAAATAATTAAAATTATTTATAATTAGATAATATATACATATATATATAATAATTAAATAATTCAATAATTTTTTTGTTGATTTTTTTTCAACAAAAAAAATATATTAATTATTATATCACAGAATATTCTTGTGTTACAAACTGTATAGCAATACATATATATATATATATATCGTGTATAAGATATGTTAATATATATATAACTTAAACTTTAAAAAAATATTAAATATTTATAGAATTTTCTGATTAATATATATTTATTTTTTTTTTGTTATTATTTTAGTTTATTTATGAATACTTATTAAATTTTAAAATATTTAATCTAAATATATAGAAATATATGATACTATATAAGTATATAAATTTCAATTGCATAATATTAATAATAAATTACTTAAAAATTTTTTTACTAAATATTCATAATTTTAACTTATTTTTGTTTTTGTATTTTTCACACTTATATTTTGTTTGTCTATTTTTTTGTCATAAAATTTAATAATAAAAATTAATAATAAAATTATTTTTTGTTTGCTATTATCTACAATATACAGGTATTTATTATTAATATTTTATTTTAATATTTAGCAAAAAAAACTGTTTAATCCTTTTTTATTAATAATAATAATAATAATAACAACAAAAATATTATTATTATATTTATAGATAATTTTTTCATACTTTACACAAAATTTTTCTATTGAAAGTAGAAATTAAAAAAATAAATAAATAAAATAAAATGTTTTATCTCAAGTGTTTTGATGCATCAAATAAAATATTAAAAAAAACTAAATTATGACTAAACGATAAAAATAAAATAAATAATAATTTTATTTTTACGAAAAAAAATAATTTCTCAGAATCATTGCAATCGATATTTATTTTATTTTATATATTTTTTAAAAATAAAAAATATTTTTAGATTTAAAATAATTTATTTTAAAAAATAAAATATAATTTGCATAATAAATTAGGTATTTATAAAAATTTTATACAATTTAAATATATATATATAAAGTTATTTTACATAATTAATAATTTAGGTGTAATTATGTATATATATATATTCAAACTAAACTATAATAAATTTGAATATTTTTAATTAAAAATGTAAAAATTTTATATTAAAGTGTAAATATAATTATTATTATTATTATTATTAACAAGTGTTTACTTTATAAAAAAAAATTCAATACATTTAATACTTATTCAGCATTTTTATCAACAAAAATAAATTCAAAAAATAAATTCAAAAAATATGCTTGATAAACTTTTAAAAATATTGAATACTTATAAATGTTATATTCAATAAAAAAAATATATAAATTTATTTTACATATTCTGTATTCAATATATATATATATATATATATATATATATGTTATAAAATATGTTTAAAAATATTATTAGTCAAATAAAAATGTACTTAAAATTTAGTTACTATTTATAAATATATATATATATATATATATTTCATGTATACATACTATGTAAACATAGATTAACACATATTCATTGAATATGACTTAAATTTTTTTTTGGGGCATCAATTGATATGCAAAATATGCAAATTTATTCACAAATGTGATTCAATTGAAAATAAAATATAAAACTAAATATATTTTTTTTAAAAGAGCCGATGGCTCTCAAACACACACACACATATATATATATATATATATATATATATACATACACACACATACACACACATACACACACACACATACACACATTTATACATACACACACATACACACACATACACACACACATACACACACATACACACACATACACACAAACATACACACACACACACATACACACACATACAGACACACATACACACACATACACACACATACACACAAACATACACACACACACATACACACACACATACACACACACTTACATACACAATGTATTAAACAACTTATGATTAACAAAAAAATTATTGCTTTTGACTAAACATTTATTTAGTAAATACATCTACTTTTGAATTGTATTTACTGTAAGTATTTAACAATATAATTAGAAAAAAGCTAAAATTTTTTTATTGTTGATTAATTAAAATTAAATAATTTTTAGTATTATATATATATAATAGTTGTTATCGTTATAAACTATATTTATTTTTAATTTAAATATTTTAAGTAATTAAATTTAAACCTTAAATTTCGCACATTTTCAGTATTCATAAAAATTAATAGTTAATTTAAATTTATTTGTTATATATTTAATATTATTTATCATTTTTTTTTTTTTTTTTTTTATAAATATGTTCTGAAATTAATATTAATAAAAAACATATACTATATTATCTAATATAATATTATATGTTGTTTTTGTTTGTATCAATTTGTCACTATTACTATACAAAAAAAATAATAATAATAGATATATACTTATATATATATAAAGTTGTTATAATAAGCATACATAATAAATATTTTATTATTATTTTCTGTATATATATATATATATATATATATATATATATATATATATATATATAAATACTATTCAAATACATATATTATTATTTACTAATAAGTCGATAGAGAGAGAGAGAGAGAGAGATAAAGTAAAGAGGATTATTGGACAGTCATCTCATCGCTTAGTTATGTCTTAGTTATTCAATATATAATATATATATAAGTTATATATTTGTATTGTTTTAATACTGTATTTTTTATGTACTGTTTTTTATATAATATACGGTATATAATACTGTGTCTGATATATATATATATTGAGGAGACAACTAATATACACCAAAAAATAATAATAATAAAATCAATATCAATACCCGAGTCGTGTCATTATTTTAGTTTTATTATTATTATTATTATTTTTTTTGGTTAGCTTTTATACATACTGTACGATATATACTACAATAAAAATAAGATATAAAATAATATTATAAATATATATATACAGTACTTGTAAATGTAGTTTTATTTTTTATTTAGTTATTTTCTGTGTGTGTTAGTCGACAAATGTTTATTTAATGTTTGTTTTATATATATATATGTATACAGTATATACTGTATATATATGACAAATTGCTTAGACAACTAACACAACAATAACTACTATAACTACTACTACTAATCATCGTATGTCTTGAGATTTAGTTATATATATATATATATATGTTTTTAAACAAAAAAAACATTATTCAGTGTATAATATGTTAGAGAGAGAGAGAGAGAGAGAGAGAGAGAGAGAGAGAGAGAGAGAGAGAGAGAGAGAGAGAGAGAGAGAGAGAGAGAGAGAGAGAGAGAGAAATAGAAAACTTTATCCAACAATAAAATACAATACAAAAAACAACATTTATTTTTGTTATTATGATTGCAATGATTTTATTTGTTTGATGTTTCTAAATAAAAAAACTATTGTTTTTTTGTAAACTAAATAAATATATACAATATATATATATATATATAACTGTCAATTGATATCAATATCAATTTTATTTTTTTTAAATAATATATATTTTGTTTGTTTGTTTTGTTTTTATAATAATATTGTACATCAAATACAGGTATATATATATATATAAAAAAATTACTTTTTTAGTTATATATATATATTTTTTAGAAAATTTATGGTAAATATATAATTAATATATAATAATAATTTAGTTAATAATAATAATAATATATAACTTACGGACAACTCCTTTATCTAAATGCTCGGCATAGGAGACAAAACACAATTGTTGGACAATTGATGGATGAATACGACGAAACAGTTTAATTGTTTTCAACTTTTTGTAAATCACTTCCAGATCTTCATCTGATCGGTCCTCTGGTCTGTTGTGACGTAAAAAAAATAATTAAAATAATTTTTAAAAAAAAATTTATTTAATTTTTTTATATAACTTTAAGATTAAAGATTTATTGCAAAAAAATATTAAAAATAAAAATATTATACAATTTATTAATAATAATAATATAGTAATAAATATTTTTTTTTATAGTTACTATTTGATTGAAACAATAGTTTAATAAGTGATATAAATTAAAATAAAATATTTATTTATTTTTATTTTTTATAAACTAATACAAAAATATCATACAATTTTAATATTATTATTAATAATATAGTAATAAATAATTTTTTATATATATATAATATTTTTTTGTTACTATTTGATTGAAATAATAGTTTAATAAGAGATATAAATTAAAATAAAATATATTTTTTAAATTTTTTATAAACTAATACAAAAATATCATACAATTTTAATATTATTATTATTACTATGATAAATAATATATATAATATTTTTTTGTTACTATTTGATTGAAATAATAGTTTAATAAGTGATAATAAGTTATAATAATACTTATTATTATAACATAATAAAAGTTTAAAGATTTTAGTCTTATATATATTATTATAACATTAAGTTGACTGACAGTACAGATATACTAATAAGTAGTGCAAAAAAAATAAATAACTCACTCACTCACTCACCCACTCATTAATTCATAGCACTCACCCACTCATCCATACATA
>NW_026533206.1:860000-1000000 GCF_028296485.1 Oppia nitens
TATATATATATATATATATATATATTATCATACAATGATATATTTTATTTTTGATTATTTTAATAATATATTTTTAAAAATAAATAAATATTTAACATTTATTTCGCAATTTCAATTTTGCAATCTATTGYTTATATAWATATTGTATTATATTTGCAAAAATATATTGTTATTTTCAAAATATTTTTTTAAAWAAATATATTACAAACATATCGAAAATATTATTTATTTAAAAAATTGTAATAAATATATATTAATAAATATTTTTTAWAAAATTTTAGAAAKTATTGATTTTTGTTGTGTAAGAAAATAATATACTATTTATATGTTATAAAACATGTTTTTTCAAAACAATTTATAATATTTTTTAAAATATATATATATATATATATATATAATATACTTATAATAATATTTATTAAAAAATGGTTTAACATTAAGAAATATAATATAGTAAACAACAACAACAAAAAAACAACAAAAAATATAATATAATATAATAATACTATTATTATTATTATTACAATAAAAAGCAATTACTAATACAGTAATAATATAATAGCAATTATTATCTACACACACACACATACACACACATACACACACATACACACACATACACACACATACACACACATACACACACATACACACACATACACACACATACACACACATACACACACATACACACACATACACACACATACACACACATACACACACACATACACACACATACACACACATACACACACATACACACACATACACACACATACACACACATACACACACATACACACACATACACACACATACACACACATACACACACATACACACACATACACACAAAAAACATATCCATGCAATTTGAGTGATAGATTATTTATTTATTGGTAGACTAAATGAAAATGGGATTATAGGATTATATATATAAGATTATTATATTATAGATATTATATATATATATATAAAGTATTATTATTATTATATATATATACCTTTTATCCAAGCATTTAATCCATTGCGATAACATAGCATTGATTTGCTTAACGTTTTATTATTATTATTATTATTATTATTATTATTATTATTTAGTGTTCAATTAAATACAAATTCAATATAAACTTATATAATACTGTTTTTTTGGTCAAATAGTTTATGTATTGTATTATTATTATTATTATTATTATTATTATTATTACAATATTATTAATTAAATACTAGTAATTGAATTGAATTTATTTCTATTTAATTAATTCAAATAAAATTATTATTATTATTGCTAAATATTTTATTATTAATATTAACTAAACTAAATAATATTATTATTAAAAAATATATAAAATAAAATTTTTCTGATTTTATTTATTTATTAATTAGATTGCCATTGATTTATGCAATGAAAATGCAACCAAACAAACAAACAAATAAATAAATAAATAAATAAATAATAAACTATGAAAATGTAATTTAATTATTGAAAAATAAAATTTTTATTATTTTTATTTATTTATTTATAGTTAGTTAGTTTAGTTAGTTTAGTTTTATTATGTATAAAAATATTTATCAACAAATTGCATTGCCAAACATTTTTGTTAGTTATTATTATTATTATTATTATTATTATTATTATTATTATTATTATTATTATTATTATTATTATTATTATTATTATTATTATTATTATTATTATTATTATTATTATTATTATTATTATTATTATAAATATTATATTTTTAGATGATTTATATATAACTTATTGATTTGTACTGAACTTTACACTTAAATTATATGATAAAATTGTTTTTGTTATTATTATTATTATTATTGCAATAATTATTTGATGCGAAACACTGTCACAAACATTAGTTAGTATTGATAATAATAATTATTAAAATAAATTACAAATATAATTATTTATGTATTGAAATATCAATCACGTTGTAAATGTATGACTAGAATAATAATAATAATTAGAAATAAATAAATAATTAAATAAATAAATTAAAAATAATTATTTTAAAAACATTAAATATATTGCAAACACTAAATAGCAATATATTCTTTACAGAATATTCTTTAAGTTTTATTTCCAACAAAAAATTTTTTTAAACATTTATTTTAATAAAAGTAGTTTTGTTTTGCAATTGAATTCATAAAAAAATAAAATTTATTTAAATATATAACACATTTATATATATATATTTATATAGTTAAAGTTGACTTATATATGATAATAATAATATTGACAACAAAATAATAATAATAACATTATATATATATATATATATTGCGTGAAACCCTATATTTTTATACACATATAAGTCATATGTACTGTATGTATGTCTGTGTCAGTTAGTGTATGGAAATAGACTGACTGACTGACTGACTGACTGACATACCCTACAGTCTCTCTCTCTCTTATACTATAACATACAAAATGCACTGTTAGCTTAATAGCACAGTTAGATTGAATATCTATATAAAGCTTATATATATGTAGCGCACATATACGGTATAGAAGCGCATGAATTCCTTTATACAGTAAACATACTGTACATAACAGTCTATACTACAGTATATACACTAATAGTGAATTTTGTAGGTAAGTTCAAACACACACACACATACACATACATACACACACACACACACACACACATACACATACATACATACGGTACATACATACATACATACACACACACACACACACACACACATACACATACATACACACACATACACATACACATACACATACATACACACACATACACACACACATACACACACACATACACACACATACACACACACATACACACACATACACACACATACACACACATACACACACATACACACACACATACACACACATACACACACATACACACACACACACACATACACATACATACACACACACACATACACATACACATACACATACACATACACATACATACACACACATACACACACACATACACACACACATACACACACATACACACACACATACACACACATACACACACATACACACACATACACACACATACACACACACATACACACACATACACACACATACACACACACACACACAGACATACATACAGTCTATACACAGTGTGTGTGTGTGTGTTGTGATTGTTTTGTTAGATAGAAATATCAGGTATTAAAGATTGAAAGGGAAAGCTCTCAATAGATATATATATATACAGTAGAGTATAGAAATATAACTGTTTTACTTGAGGGCTCAGGTAGTTAAAGCACACACACACACATACATACACATTACATAGACACACACACACCCAAACATATAAATGCATAAAATACATACATAAACACACACACACACACACACACATACATACATACATACATAGACCAACACATACACATACCTGTGTACTGCAAATAAAAATGCAATTAAAACAAACATAAAATATTTACAATAATTGCCACAAAAAAAATTAATTTTTTTTAACTATTTTTTTATTGTTGCAGAATCAGTATCACTATATACAGTATATACTGTATATATATATAATAAAAGTTATGTTATATTAATGTAATTCTACTGTATATTTGCTATTTATTTTTTAAACAAATACTATAAATATTATATATATATATATATATATATATATATAATTATATACAAATTTAATTAATTTGAAATTAACCACTAAAACAATTAATGTAATTACAATTTTATTTATTTTTTAGTTAGATTGTTGTTAATATATTTTTATAGATGTAATAATTAAATACAATTATATAATATAATAAAACTCAGTTAATATTATTATAATTATTATTATAAATTTTTAATTATTAAACAAATTTAAACATTTTTTTAACGTGCATTTATATTTTATAAAAATAACAAATTTAATTTTTAAAAATATTATTGTATGTTTTGTAATTGTAAACATGTTTTTTGTATGTAAAAAAATAATTTATATTTATTTATATTATTTATTTACAAAGTTATAAAATTGAATTTAAAAAAAAATAAAATTAACAAAATTTTTTTTTAATGAAAAACAAATTCTATTAAATTATACAAACATTAGAAAAATATTTATATTATATATTATATACATATATAAATCAATAAACAAATTTTGTTATTATATAATATAAATATAGTATATAAATTATATATATATATATATAATATTACTTCACAGACACTATATGTTAGACATGTCTATACATATATACTGTATATATAAACTAAAATAACTAAAATCCTATTACATAATAAATGTCACCAAAAAGTTATACAATAAAATAAATTGATTTAGAAATAAAAATAAAAAATTATCTAGTATAAGTTTTCAATGTATGTGTATGTATATGTGTGTTTATATGTGTGTATATATATGTGTGTGTATGTGTGTATATATGTGTGTATATATGTGTGTATATGTGTGTTTATATGTGTGTGTATATGTGTGTGTGTATGTGTGTGTATATGTGTGTGTATATGTGTGTGTATATATGTGTGTATATGTATGTGTATATATGTGTGTATGTGTTTATATCTGTGTGTATGTATGTATATATATATAATTACATAAAAAACTAAAAATAAGTTTTTTGCTGAAATTTTTTTTATATTGAAAAAATTATATTTATACTATTTCTATAAAAAAATTATATACAATATTTAGTGGTAATGTTTTTTTTCAATATACTAGTGGTATTATATATATATATATATATATATTTTTATACATCAATTTATAATTCATATCACACTTATATATATATATATATTATATTTACTGTAGATATTATTTGATTGACAATTCAATACATACAACAATAAAAACATTGATAGAAAAAAAATAAATTTATAAAATAAAATATAAATAAATAAAACTTAAATTTCTTAATATTGTTTGATAAATATAAGATTTATTAAGTTTACTGAAATAAATGGGTTTTTTTTAATAAATATTTTGAATCAATTATTTACAACAATTTATAGATTGAAAACTAACAATATATATATATATTATAATAATATGTATATTATTTTTATACAAATATTTGTAACTATAATATAAACTAAAATAAATTAATACTTGTAAACAGTTTTTTTATATATATAAATTTATTTTTGTGTAAATATTTTCAAACAATTATTTTTTTTATATTTGTCTGTATTTACATTATTTTTTTGTTAAATGTGTTAAAAATAAATTGACTCAAAAATTAATTTAATTGTTTGTTTAATTTATTTATAACAAAATGTTTTTTTTAAGATTTAAAAAAATATAAATAAACTATTGATGCAAAAAAATAATTTAATTAAATAAATATTATATTAATAGTTTTTTTAACTATTATGGCTGATATAATAGCTATTAGTGTATAATAATAATTTATTTTTATAATATAATACATATAGAGATAAACATTAAAAAACATCAAATTAACTAAAAATAATCAAAACTATGATTTTATGTATATATATATATATAATAAATATTGATTTAAATTTAAATTATTTGCTATTATTGTTAAATTAAATTATATATTATATATATTCAACTAAATTGACTTATTTTCAACATTATGTTAATATATATATATATATATATATATATATAATAGTGATATTAAATAAATAGTTTTTATATATATATATGTTTGTATGTACTCTAGTGTATCAAAAAAAATAAACAATTTTTGTTGTGAATTATATACTGAAAAAATATATTATTATATTTTAATCCAATAAACTATTTATTTTTTTTATGTATACAAATCTACTGTAAACATTTTAGTAGTACAGTCTATAAATGTTATTTTATTTTCAAAAAAAAATGTATATTAAAAAGCTAATAGTATTATTATTAAAAATATTAAAATAAATGCTATTTAGATGTAAAATATATATTATATATACAGTATATACTGTATATATATATGATATGTAAATAATAATCGTAAAATATAATATCTTTATATATATAAAAAAATTGTTTACATAAACTTTATATTATATATTTTTTTTATAGTTATTTATAATATAAATAACTATATAAACTATTATTATTATTATTATTATTATTATTAAATACAAATTTGCATTAAATAAATGTTAAGATTTTAGTTAAAGAAAACATTTTAATCTCAATGGTTTGTAATAGTATTATATAAGTAAATATAACTTTATATATAGAGATAAATCATATAAATAGTATTAAATATATATATAATATTTTTTTGTTAAATATATATCTATTTATAAACATTAGTATTAGTATTACTATTGTATAAAATAGTATTTTATGTTTAATATGTTATTTTTTTAAAAATGACATCAAATAATATACACTTAATATAACCAAATAGATATTTATTTAATATATATATTTAAATATAAAAATACAATATATATATATATATATTGTAATGTAAATACAGTAAATAAAAGTGTAATATTATGCTAATATTATTATTAATAATACATAAAACATATAAATAAAAATTGTTATATTTATAGAAAAAATAATTTTTATAAAGTAATATATATTAGTAAAAAATAATATGATATTTTTAAAAATAAACTTTTTAAAAATATTGTTTATAATTATTATTTATAAATTAAATATTTTAATTATTATTATTTTTAAAAAAAATTATTATAAAATAATTATTAAATAGTATATAATGTAGAATTTTATTTTTAATACAATGCTATTAACAAATATATACAGTATATATATATATATTAGTATAAAATTATTATTTTATATAAATTTATATTATATATAAAATATTATATATATATATATATATAAAGCTAATATTATTAAAAAATTTAAAATTAATGTTATTCACATGTAAATATATTATATTATATATTATATATTACATAACATTTATATTGTATATAATAATATAGACTATATATTTTATACTGTATATTAAAAAATAGCAAATATATAATATCTTGTTTATATAAAATTATTTATATAAACTGAAAAATACATTATATTTTTATGCATATATATATTTATACAATATTATATATATCTATCAGTATATATATAAAATATATTTAAAAATAAATAACTAAATATCTATATACAATATATAAAGTTTATTGAATGTTATTATATAATATTTGCATTAAATATATGTTAAGATTTATTTATTTTTTTTAAAAAAAGTCAACTATATTGGGTTTGTTTGCTATCAACTGTTTTTTTTTGTAATAATAATAATATTTATAAGTAAATAAAACTTAATATAGAGATAAATGCGTGTATTTTTTGTTAAATACTGTATATTTATTTATAACATTATTATTTTTATTAGATTCTACTGTATATATGATTTTTTTAATGTAACAAAATAGACATAAAATGATATAAAATTTTATGTACAATATTATGTTAAATATATACTTGTATTATGTATTAATCAAATATAGTAATCATTTAAATGTCTATACAATAGTTAAGTATAATATTATGATAATATAGTTTATTAATAATCTAATAATACATATATAAAAAATATATTTAAATTGTTATTATATATATATATATATATATATATATATAGATAGAAAAATATTATCTAAATATTATTTATCATATATTTATTTCTATAAATATAATTTTATTTTATTTTTATTTTTTTGTAAAAAACAATATTTATTTTACTAAACATCTAATAATTGTAACTTTTTTTAAATCTAGTTTTTTTAACTAATAAAATGTTAATAATTAATATAATATATTTAAACTATTTGTTGATTGAATAATTAAAACATATTATTATTTATTTATTTTTTGCTTTATTATGTTATGAATATGTCAACAATTTTTTGTATAATAATAATTATTATATATTTTTTGTTTGTTTTTTTCTATTTGCTATTTTTGATTAACATTTTATAAACATTCAGTAAATACAGTCTTCAATTATATTGAAACAATAAAATCTTGGGTATTATATATAATATATATATATATATATATATATATATATATATATATAGTCTACAGTATGTATGTATGAATTGCTTAAGTAATTATCAGATATATAATACCCACACACACACACACACACACACAAAACTAAACTAAAGAGAGAGAGAGAGAGAGAGAGAGAGAGAGAGAGAGAGAGAGAGAGAGAGAGAGAGAAAGTAGTCGACAATAATAACAACAAAAAATAAAGTGATTGAATGAGACAATTGCTAAGTCTCTGACAATTACAAAGACAACGATATATATATGAAAAAACTGTTAGTTTTTTTATTTGGTTGGTTTAGTGGGTAGTAGTGATAGTAGTAGTAGTAGTAGTAGTAGTAGTAGTAGTAGTAGTAGTAGTAGTAGTAGTAGTAGTAGTAGTAGTAGTAGTAGTAGTAGTAGTAGTAGTAGTAGTAGTAGTAGTAGTAGTAGTAGTAGTAGTAGTAGTAGTAGTCGCTGACTAAACATATATTCATAGATAGATATTACAGTATATATATATATATATATATATACTGTATATATATAGATATATAGCAATGAATCCAATTTGATTTCTATCTCTCAAACCAATTTGCAGTCATTTTATTACTATTAACTCATTATCTCTCTCTCTCTCTCTCTCTCTCTCTCTCTCTCTCTCTCTATCACTCACTCACTCTATCTAATTATAATTTATAAGAAATAATTAAAACTAACTGATAAACTAAAAATTTTTTATATAGGATTTGCTGAAAAATTTTTTTTACACAGAATATTCTGTATTATTATAGTGGAGATAATTTAAAAAAAAGTTATTAATTATTTGTTTAAATAAAAAAAAAAAGTTTATTTTTTCTTATATTATTACAGTAATTATATATATATATTAATATATTAAATATATATTTTTTTAATTAATTTAAATACCTATTAATATTATTTTGCATTGTATTAATATATACTGTATAATATACTTTATAAATAATTTTAAATAAAGTTTTATAAATTAATTAAATTGTTTTGTTATATTTTATGTTATAATAACATAATAATTATTAACAATAAATCTAATTATTATTATTATTATTATTAGTATTATTATTATATATATAACTAATGATTTTTTTGTATTATTTAAAAATATAATATAATATATAATACTTAATAACATATTTATACTATAAAATTGTTTAAATTATTTAATAAAGTTATATTTTAGTAATAATTACTTAAAAAATAGTAATAAAGATGTTTTAATGTATATATTTTTTAAAAATATTTATTTTCTAATTAAATATAATTTTAGTCTAATTAAAAAATAATAGATACATATAGTTGTATTGATAGACAATGTATATCTATATTTAGTTTTAGTCAAATAAAACATTAAAATTACATAAAAATTATTTCTAATAATAACAAAATACTAGTTATTTTTATATAGTGTTAAAAAAGAGAGAAAATATATATTTATTTATTATTATTATTATAATATATATATATATAAAGTTTAACTGTGTGTTTAAATTGTTAATTGTATCTATGATTTTAAATATATGATTTTACATTAAAATAATATATATTATTTATTACTACAGTTACTATAAATATTATATAAACATAAATTTTTTTTATATCTAAAAATATATATATTTTAAAAATAAATTTGTATTAAATTAATATATATATATATATATAAAACATTATTAAATTAGTTTTTTTTATTTAAACAAAAAATAAGAGATAAAGTATAGACATATAATAAGTGATTGAATTGTCTGCCAATAATAATTGCGATAAAAAAATAAAATAAATAAAATATTTATATTATAAGATAAATTAATAATAATTTTTATTATGAAAATGAAAAAATTTCAAGTAATGATTGCAATATAATTTAAACCATTAAATACTAATAATACTAATAGTTGTAATAATTTTTAGGTTGAAATTTGAATGTTTTAATGTTAGATTAAAAATTATATAATAAAGTATATAAATATATATTAATATTTTGCACTTTATATCTACAATTATATATATATATATATACAATATATATATATATATAATGTATAAACATTACTAAATTAAATAAATTATTTTATTTGTTTATATAAAATATTAAATTATTATTATTATATTCTTGAATCTATATAAATACTATAATAATTAAATTATATTATGTTTACTAATAAATAATATATAATTAAGTAATATTTATAAGTTATTTTAATTTTATTTTAAGTTTATTTTAATTTTAATATTCACGTAAACTATATATACAACAAATGTATTAAAAAATTTGCAATTTTAAAAAATATTTGTAAAAAAGCTAGTGGTAATACCTTTTTAAAAGCATATCAAACTTATATTATACCCATAATTGAATATTGTAACCTATGTTTAGTATATAATTCAACACAATCTGAAAAAATTCAGAAAAAAGTGACAAAATATATCTGTATGCTAATGAATAAATTTAATTTATCATATTATGAAAGATTAAAATTTTTAGATTTAGAATCATTAGGTAAACGCAGAATTTTACAAAATTTGAAGTTATTTTTTAAAATAAAACTTTAAAAAATTGATATTCTTAACAATTGGATAAACTGTGTTGAATTCTATAATACAACTAGACATGTGATAAAATGTAGAAAAAGTGTTAATAGATTAAAAAGGTTTGATAAAAACTTTTTTGATTATAATATAAATTTATTTAACAATTTACCACAAAATATTAGGGATGAAACAAATTATAACAAAATAATTAATTTACTTAATTGTTATTTTAAATAAATATGTAATTTAAAAATAATTTTAACATATTTTATCGTCAAATATTATTGTATATTATTATGAGAATATTGTATTTCATAACAAGTATGTGAAATAAAGATTATTATTATTATTATTGTTAATTAATGATATATATATATATATATATATATATATATACAGTATATATATAATAATGGTAATAATATTATAAAATTAAATCTAATAAGTGATCTAGACAATTTAGTATTGATAATTGATTAAATTTAGTTATATATATATATATATATGTATATATATATTTCAATATATCAAAAAATAACTAATTTAACATTTTTCTATTAATAAATATTAAAGTTGCTATGATTTATGTATGAATTTATATGAAAATATTTAATTTTTTAATAATGCAATACATTTATGTTTGTGACTATATTAATATATATTTATCTAATCATATAATTTGATAATATCATGAAAAAAATAGTCACACACACACATAAATGTATTACACCATTAAAAAATTAAATATTTTTATATAAATTAATATATATATATATATATATATATTGTGATAATATTGTTAACAGTCACATAAAATATATTACACCATCAAAAAAATTTATTAATTATTATCTATATATAAATTCATGTAAACTTTATTTTATTAAACATTAATTACTGTGTAGTTGAGAGTATCTAAATAAAAAAAACATAAATTTTAGTGATTTTATAAAATAATAAAAAATATAACTCTAATAATAATGTCTACAATTAAAAATACAATTACCGATGCAGGAAAAGCAATTAATATTGCCAATAGTATGGACTGTAGTTCCGTAGAGAAAGCAGCTTGTGGTATGTTATTATTTAGAATAACCTAACCTAACCTAACCTAACTTAACCTAACTTAACCTAACTTAACCTAACCTAACCTAACCTAACCTAACCTAAACTAAACTAAACTAACCTAAACTAAACTAACCTAAACTAAACTAACCTAACCTAACCTAACCTAACCTAACCTAACCTAACCTAACCTAACCTAACCTAACCTAACTTAACCTAACTTAACCTAACTTAACCTAACTTAACCTAACTTAACCTAACCTAAAACTTTGTTTGACCAATCATATTTTAAAATATACATATATATATATATATATAAATTTTAAAAATGTGATTGGGTAAACAATATATATGGGTATATATATATAATATATATATATTATATATTATTATTGTTATTATTGTTATTATTGTTATTATTGTTATTATTGTTATTATTGTTATTATTGTTATTATTGTTATTATTGTTATTATTGTTATTATTGTTATTATTATATATTATATATTATATAATTGTATCTAGCAACAATTGGCGGAGCAATTGGCGCATCGGGAGCCACGGGTTGTCTGCAGGACTGTCTCGATGGCGGTTCAATGGGTGCTACCGTTGCCAACATTGCTAACTCCATAAGTCCCGGTTGTCTGGATCCGGGTGTTTGTAGTAAGTATTTATAAAAATTTTCAACAACAAAAAATTAAAATAATAAATATTTATAATTTTTTCCCTATTATTAGTTGCTACCGGTGTTGTTGTCGGCATAGCGGCCAATGTTGACGGCGAAAAAATCATGGAGGCCATGAAAAATGATGGCCAACAAGATAAGGATTGGGCGGAAATGTGCCCGGGYTATATTGGTGCATCGGATATTTAAGTGGATAAAAAATTGATCTGGAACAAATTAATATTAATTGATTTTTTAAATTTAGTWGCTATTATTAAATGCTATTTTCTATAATAATTTTAACATGTTAAAATTTTGTAATAATTTTAACTAGTTATTATATTGTAATAATTTTTAACTAGTTATTTTATTGTAATAATTTTTAACATGTTATTTTATTGTAATAATTTTTAACATGTTATTTTATTGTAATAATTTTTAACATGTTATTTTATTGTAATAATTTTTAACATGTTATTTTATTGTAATAATTTTTAACATGTTATTTTATTGTAATAATTTTTAACATGTTATTTTTTGTAATAATTTTAACTAGTTATTTTATTGTAATAATTTTAACTAGTTATTTTATTGTAATAATTTTAACTAGTTATTTTATTGTAATAATTTTTAACATGTTAAAATTTTGTAATAATTTTAACTAGTTATTATATTGTAATAATTTTAACTAGTTATTATATTGTAATAATTTTAACTAGTTATTTTATTGTAATAATTTTAACTAGTTATTTTATTGTAATAATTTTTAACATGTTATTTTATTGTATTAATTTTAACTAGTTATTATATTGTAATAATTTTAACTAGTTATTTTATTGTAATAATTTTAACTAGTTATTTTATTGTAATAATTTTAACTAGTTATTTTATTGTAATAATTTTAACTAGTTATTTTATTGTAATAATTTTAACTAGTTATTTTATTGTAATAATTTTAACTAGTTATTTTATTGTAATAATTTTTAACATGTTATTTTTTAAAAATAAAATAAATACTGATAGTATAGTAGATTTTAATATTATATATATATATATATATATATACTTATATAAACCTTATATATAATATTCTTAGTTTAAATAGTAATAATTTGAAAAATTTATTTTTTAAAAATTATTAAAACATTTTATTTTAATATAATTTSATAATAATTTTATACAATAAGATTCATTTTTGTTGTTTTATTATTATATTATTTTCTTTATAAAATTAAATAAATAAATAATTACTTAATAGTATCAATAAAATTGTTTCCTAATGTATTAAAAACTTTATACAATATTTAGTTTTTAATAATAATAATATTATTTTATTGTTGCTATAATTATCCAAACAAAACATACATATTGTCATTGCTATCATATTATTATTAAATTATATTTTTAAAAATTTTATTTAATAGTATATATATATACACAGTATATTTAAGTATAAGAAACTTAAACCTTAAATTAAATCATCAAAAAAAACAGTTTATTTTCTACTTATTGATAGACAAACATTATATTATTAAGCAATATATATACAGTATATATACAGTATATATACAGTATATATACAGTATATATATATAAATATATATATATAGTATAATATCTAACAACTAGTTTTAGTATTATATATATATATATATATTATTTTCTATTTATATATTATTATTATTATTATTAAAAGATTAGATACATTTAGTAGTATTATGATAGACATTGAATGTATGGATACTATATTTAGTTAGTTTTTTGTTTGATTGCAAATAAAAACATATACAGTATATATAATAACTAAATAATAGTTATTTTTATATACAGTATAGAAATTGATAGACAAAACAAAATATATATATATTAAAACTATTTATTTATTTATTGTTTTTACTTGTGTTTACATTATTAGTTGTATCTATGATTTATATACTGTATATATATATATAGTAAAWATAGTTAATATATTGTACTTATATTTGTAAAAAAATATATTAACTAATGTTRTTATAATATAATATAAATAAATATAATATTAAATATATATATTGTATATATAAACTATTTATAAAGAGTTATATATAAATAAATAATTTTATAATCTTATATATATATAAATCTTATATTTTATTTATAGTTTATTATTATTATTATTATTATTATTCTAGACTATGGCTTATATATACTGTATGTATAGTACAGTTAAGTCCATAAAATTGTTTGACAACTTTTAGATACAAGTTGTCTATTCATTGTTAGTTGTGATGTCCATTGAGATATAAGATTCACAATATATTATATATATAGATATAACTGTATATATACTGTATATATATATATATAATATAAAACCTAAATCAATGTTGCCATGGATGTGCTGCTCCCGGGCTTATGGATCAATATATATGGCTAACCAGTTCACTGCCAATTTCAATACAACCTCAATAACTACTAATGGTTAGGACATATAGATATATATACTGTATATATATATATATACTGAATATACTGTATATATAAGTTATCTAATAAATTATACATAGAGTATAACTACTATTTATTTATTTAAAAAAAATTAATTTTATTTAATAATAATAATAATTATTATTATTTTCAACAATAATTAATGTAATTAATGTCTGTTTTAAAAAAAATAATAATAATAAACATTAAAATATAAAAATAATTAAATTATTGTTTTGTCAAAAATAAACAAAAAATTTTATTTTCCAAATCTAATTTTATAAAATAAAATTAAAAATTAAAATTATTTCATTATAATTAATATAAATTATACTTAACAATAACTCTGAAAAATAAATTTATTTGTTTTATTTTAATTATTAGTTTTTAAAATATAAAAATAAAAATTAATTAACAATTCATGGTTTATATCAATTTAGACATTACTGTAAATTATATATAATTTATTTGTTTTGTTATAATTTAATAATATAAGTATAATTTATTTATTTTTGAATTTATAATATATATATATATATATATAATTTATATGTTAGTATAGTATTTTATATTATTATAAATATTTATTTTATTTTAGCACAAAAATATTTAGTAAAAATATAAAGCATTTGTTTACTATTATATAATATATTTTCAAAAAAAAAACATAAATTAAATAAATGTTGTGTAAATAAAAATATATTATACTATAAATTATATTAAATATTAAAAATGTTTTCTATTAAAATATATAATATTATATACTGTATATTGTAGTTATTATACAATTATTTATTTTAAAAATTTAAAAGGTATTTAAAAATAGGTAAAAATTATTTTTAATATTATTTTTATTATTTTTTGTAGAAAAACAATTGATTGGCAATCAATCAAAAATCAATGCAATTTTATATAATAAAAATTAAGTTTATATTATTATTGTTAGTATTTTGTGTATAAAAAATTCACTAAAAATATTATAAATATATATATTTTAAAGTAAAATCCATTAAAAACCATTAAAATATATAAGAAATATTTTATAATAATATTATTAAGTGTTTTATATTTTTAAAAAATGAATTATTATTATTAGAGTATTTTATTAAATGATATATTAGTTTCAAATTAATAAAATCATATTTATTTTTATATTAATAAAAAACAAGTAGTTTATTAAACATATTACACATTTAGTACTACATATTATATGAAAACAATTTTATAGTGCATTATATATGTTATCCATAATATATATATATATTTTTAAAAATAAATTATGTCAAGAATATTCTGTAATAAATTAAAATAAATTTATATATTATATATAAGGAATATTCATATTTTTGTTGATAATAATAATAATAATAATAATAATATTTAATAATAATTATCTTTAGTCACCAGTGGTTGTTATCAGTATATATAAAAATAGTATGTCTTATAAATAATACATTAATGTCGGTGTCATCAAAAAACACATTGCATATGCAGTTTTATGATTGATTACTATGTATGTATGTGTGTATATATATATGTGTGTATGTGTTTGTATATATATATGTGTGTGTATTTTGTGTATGTGTGTGTATATATGTGTATGTGTTTGTATATATATGTGTGTGTATGCGTATATATGTGTATGTGTATATATGTGTATGTGTTTGTATGTGTATGTATGTGTATGTATGTGTATATATGTGTATGTGTTTGTATATATGTGTGTGTATGTGTTTGTATGTGTATGTGTGTGTAAAATTATATATATATGTATGTATGTTAAGTTTTAGTTTAACTAAAATTTGTTAATTAAAAAAAAAAATCTAACAAACCATTGAAATGATTAAAAGCTATTGAATTATTGTTTTAAAGTTTGTGTGTATGTATGCATGCAATAGTTAGCTTTATAAATTATATACTGTATACTGTAGTAATATAATTTAATCCCAGTGCCATAGTATATGATTAAATAAAAATTATGCTGATTTATTAGTTATATTTAACACACACACACACACACACACACACACACACACACACACACACACACACACACACACACACACACACACACATACACACATACACACACATACATACATAAACACACACATACATGCATACACACACACAGTTAGTTATGTAAATTTATTAGATTCAATAATATATTTAAATACATAAATAAAGTATAAATTATGCAAAACTTTTATTTATCTATCAATAAGTATATAACATATATATATATAAAGTTTGTTTAATATAAATCCTAAAAAAAATATTTTGTATCATTCAGTCAAACATAAATAAAAATAGGATTCATTTTTTTTTGTTATTTATTATATTTATTGTATTGAATAACAATAATAATTGAATAATGAATTTATTATTATTATACTTACATTTTATACAAAATATTTAAATTTATGATGATTTTTATTTTAAAAAAAATTATCATGCTTATTTTGATTTATCTATTTATTTTGTTATTATTATTATTATATTTATTATTGTTATTTAGGTTTATATCAATTTTTTAAAACTTAAAATTATAAATTTTAATAATAATAATAAATATTTTATTTATTTGAGTTTAGTATTTATGAATTTAATAGATAAATAAATTTAAAATATATATATATATAATTCAAGTGTAAATTTATTATTATTATTATATTATTATTATCTTATTAAACCAAATATTATTATCAATAATTATCTGATTTATAATTTTACATAAAATAATAATAAATTATTAATAATATAATGTTTATTAAATATATTAAACAAAACATAACTTATAAAACTTTTGAATAGTTTTTATTTTATTTATAAATTTGGTATTTTTATTATATATGTATTAAACTTTTTTTAAAATATATATTTAAATATTTTTTTGTATTTAATTTATTATTATTTTGTTGTCTTTTAAAAAAAAATAATACATAGAAATGGATTATAGATATAAATCTCAATTTGTTTTGTTTTTTATTTATTTTATTTTGGTTTCAATATCTATAATATAAATCATAATAATATTTTGTTTTTTTTATTTTGAAAACAATGGATTTGATATTATTATTTTGAATATAAAATATTTTTTGTTGTTGTTATTAGATATATATCGATATATA
Organism: Oppia nitens; assembly: GCF_028296485.1. Classification (NCBI taxonomy): domain Eukaryota; kingdom Metazoa; phylum Arthropoda; class Arachnida; order Sarcoptiformes; family Oppiidae; genus Oppia; species Oppia nitens. The sequence continues at coordinate 877,899 of NW_026533206.1, forward strand.
TCAATAACATGTAAATAATAGTTTTGTAAATATATATTTAAAAGTGAATTTAAATTGAATTTTTAGTTTTAAATAAAATATTATATATACCATAAAAACTATTATTTAATTTTAATTATTTTATTTAATAAAATTGTATTCAAATAATTTTTTTTTATTTAACTAATAATACAATAAATATTAATACTGTATATACTATATAATATTAGTTTAACTTAAACTAATTTTATAATAAAGTTAACATATTTTTTATATAATATTTTTTGTTATGTGGATGTAATCTATTATATATATATATATATATATATATATATATATATATATATATATATAATAAATATAGTTATAAAATAATAAATTGAGAGAAAATAATAGACAAAATCCATTTGTTTTATTTGTATCGATATTTTATTTTAACAATTTTTAAACATAGATTTTAACTATAATAATAATAATAAAAATAATTTATAATATATTTTAGGTTATATGTTAAGCTTGTTAGTCAATAATCACAAATGTTACCTTAAATATATATATATATATATATATATATATATATATATATATATATAATCATATATATAATATATAATATATAACTTAAGAGAGTTGACATATAGAAAATAGATAATAAAAAAATAAAACATAAAATAAAATTGTTATAAAAAATATATGATTTTTTCTATATATGTAATGTCTTTATATCATCATAACTCATGTCATCATTAAAACAAAAATAAAAAAATATAACAAATATAATAATAATGTTTTCGCAAACTATTAATATATATATATATTGCGAACTATGAACTATAGATAAAATAGTTAGAAAAAAATAAAATAAAACACAAAAAATCATTATTTAGTTTATATATTAGTTAAATTTATATAATAAAAAAAGTATTTTAGTTTTTTTTATTGTATTTTCAATTAATAAATATATAACTTTTATTTTAAATTGATATATCAATTGTTGATAATAAACTGTATATAAATTGCTTAATATAATAGTAATGTAATGTTTTAAACATTTTACAGAAATAAAAAAAATAATTAATGCATTTATTGTGTTTTATTTGATTTATTATAATTAAAATGTTTTTTGTTGTTTAAAAATAAAATTGTAATAAATTTAATGCAACAAAAAAATACGAAATATTTGATATTATTATTATTATAATACTTATTATATAAATTAAAATTTGCTTTTATTATACAACTGTTGTATACTTTTTTTTCATAAATAAAATATAAATTACAAGTGTTTTCAATTGAAAAAAAATTGTTATAAAATATAATATTTTTTAGAAACATTATAATTATTTTTTTTTTAAAAATAAATATTTTATTTTGAAATAAAAGGCGATTTAATATTATATACTATTTAATAATAAAAAATATAACAAATTTATTAAATATTTAATATAAATAATATAATACAACAAAATTTAATTCACTTAAACTTAAAACTTTTATACTAAACTCATAATTTATAAATAATTATTATATATATATAATGTATTTTTTGACATCACTTTTCACTATTTATTTATTATTTAAGTCTATTTTAATTTCATAGCTATTAATCATAGACTTTAAAGAAAAATATCATTTATTAAAAAATAAATTTTTAGTTATATATACAGAATATTTATATTTGTTAGTAAAAAATCAGTTTAAAAACTATATTACTGTATATATATACTGATATATATATATATATATATTGTATAATAAATTTATTAGAAAAAAAGTAATTAATAATTTAAACACACAAAAAAAGTTAAGATTACAAAAAAACAATAATAATAATAATAATAATAACAAAAATAAACAACAAATGTTTTTTGATTATGATTGAAATGTTTTGTTAGAAAATTAAATATTTATTTACACACATACAAACACATACATACATACATACATACACACACACACACACACATATATATATATATACATACACACACATACATACATATACACATATATACACAGATACATACATGGATATACTTATACACACATATATACATACATATACACATATATACACAGATACATACATAGATATACTTATACACACATATATACATACATATACACATATATACACAGATACAACCAAACAGATATTGTTACTATTGTTATAATAATAACAAAAAAAATAAATTAATAAATAAAATATAAAACCTTAAATTAATTACACACACAAACACAAAGTCAAAAAAATGGGATTGACTGAACTGCGGTCAGCAATGGGAAATTCTGCGGTCGGCTAATACTCGAATACGGTAGGTCAGATGTTGCGGTCACCAATAGAAAAGTTGTAGAGGACAAAAAGTTTATGTTGAAATGTATGGTCAAAAAAAATATCTGACCACTAGGGACCACATAAAAAAATTAAAACTTGTATTTTATAACTAATGATGCTGCGGTCAGCCATATCTCGAATATGGTTGGTCAGATGTTGCGGTCACCAATAGAAAAGTTGTAGAGGACAAAAAGTTTATGTTGAAATGTATGGTCAAAAAAAATATCTGACCACTAGGGACCACATAAAAAAATTAAAACTTGTATTTTATAACTAATGATGCTGCGGTCAGCCATATCTCGAATATGGTTGGTCAGATGTTGCGGTCACCAATAGAAAAGTTGTAGAGGACAAAAAGTTTATGTTGAAATGTATGGTCAAAAAAAATATCTGACCACTAGGGACCACATAAAAAAATTAAAACTTGTATTTTATAACTAATGATGCTGCGGTCAGCCATATCTCGAATATGGTTGGTCAGATGTTGCGGTCACCAATAGAAAAGTTGTAGAGGACAAAAAGTTTATGTTGAAATGTACAGTATATTACTGTTAATTGTATAATAAATTTGATATAATGTTTGTTATCTCAAAAAGTTTGTATAATATATTGTATATATATATATATAGATATAGCATAAAATATTTTGTTTAAAAATTTTTATATCATGTAAAACATATATATATTGAATATTATATTGAATATATATATATACAGTAGTTTATATACACATTTTATGATAATGTTTTATATATATACTGTATATTTATTTTATTGATAATAATAATTAGATATAATAGTATAATAGTATAGTAAAGCAAAAAATAAAATATTTAAAACAATTTTTGTTGTTTTTTGTTGTTGTATTGAATTTGAAGACAACAGTCATTATTATTATTCATTATTTTGATGGACAGTCAGGTTGTCGGTCAGGATGTGACTGTTTAATAGCGTCAACCGATGCCAACAGATAGTCATTGATTGAGGAAATTATCGGAAACTTTTCGACATCGACACCAAAACGTCGGGCATTGTTCACCTGCGGTACCAGACATAGGTCGGCCATTGTTAGCTGATTACCGACACAATACTTGGCACCGTTGGTTGCGGTGCTGGTGCTGGTGCTGGTGGTTGTCTGGGCTAACAATTTATCCAATAGTTTGAATTTGGTTTCAATCCAATATTTTGACCAAGCTAAACCATGATTGGCTGAATCTAATATATATATATACACACAGGGGTATCAATCAATCAATCAAATTGTTGTGATGATTGAGGACATGGACATACAGGTGCTTCAATACTGTATATATATGTATAATGTTTACAAATTATATCAAAAATTATTTTTAATTAATTTAGTTGTTTTTTTGTTTTGTTTATTATACCAGATATTTTTATAAATATAAAAAGTGATATTTTTCAAACATAATATTTGATTTTTTATATTTAGTGTATATATATAATTTTTGTATTTAATTTTTATATTTAATTTTTGTATATAATTTTTGTATATAATTTTTGCATATAATTTATATAATTTTTGTATTTAATTTTTGTATATAATTTTTGCATATAATTTATATAATTTTTGTATATAATTTTTGTATATAATTTTTGTATATAATTTTTGTATATAATTTTTGTATTTAATTTTTGTATTTAATTTTTGTATTTAATTTTTGTATTTAATTTTTGTATTTAATTTTTGTATTTAATTTTTGTATTTAATTTTTGTATTTAATTTTTGTATTTAATTTTTGTATTTAATTTTTGTATATAATTTTTGTATATAATTTTTGTAGTTAATTTTTGTATATAATTTATATAATATAATATATATATATATACAGTATATTACTTGTAATTTATCTTAGATGTGTATGTGTATGTATGTGTGTGTGTGTGTGTGTGTGTGTGTGTGTGTATGTATGTATGTATGTATGTATGTGTGTGTGTGTGTGTATGTATGTATGTATGTGTGTGTGTGTGTGTGTGTGTGTGTGTGTGTGTGTGTGTGTGTTAATAACTATCTACTTTACTTTATTTGATTAAAAAAAGCAAAATAAAATAAAAATCATAATTAAATGATAATCTCGATAGATATATCAATTTGCAAATTTTGTATAAATTGGATGCTTATGTAGGTGTGATAGTATATATATATATATATATAATTTATATAAATTATAAGTGTGTGTGTGTGTGTGTGTGGGCTAGTAGTATGATTTATTACATAACATATAAATTAACAAAACAAACAAACAAACAAAAAATATTTTAGGTGTTTATATTTGACAACAACAACAAAAAAAACCAATTAATTATCATAAAATAAAAAACAACTTTTTTGTTGGTTTTGTTTATTAATATATATAACACTTACTGTATATATATATATAACACATTACTACCAGAAAAAAACAAACAAAATAAATAAAAAAAAAGATTTATTTAATATTCAATTGTTAAAAAATAACCTCATAAACCTCAACAAACAAAATATACAGTGAATACTACTGTATATAAAATTTATATACAGTAGTATACTATACAATATATGACATTTAATATTATCATAAAAAAAACTTGATCCCAGGGTTTTAAAATATTTTGTTATTTTTTCTATATAATTGTTATTCATTTAATTTAATTATATATATATTTATACCTTAATCCCATGTTTTCATATATCAATGCAAATAAACCATTAATTTAGTTAATGTGATTTAATAATAAATTAAAATATTGATGATCACTGGGGAATAGGTATGTATAATATGTGTGTGTGTTGTGTGTATGTGTGTGCATGTGTGTGCATGTGTGTGTATGTGTGTGTATGTGTGTGTATGTGTGTGTATGTGTGTGTATGTGTGTGTATGTGTGTGTATGTGTGTGTATGTGTGTGTATGTGTGTGTATGTGTGTGTATGTGTGTGTATGTGTGTGTATGTGTGTGTATGTGTGTGTATGTGTGTGTATGTGTGTGTATGTGTGTGTATGTGTGTGTATGTGTGTGTATGTGTGTGTATGTGTGTGTATGTGTGTGTATGTGTGTGTATGTGTGTGTATGTGTGTGTATGTGTGTGTATGTGTGTGTATGTGTGTGTATGTGTGTGTATGTGTGTGTATGTGTGTGTATGTGAGTGTATGTGAGTGTATGTGTGTCTATCTGTGTGTGTATGTGTGTGTGTATGTATGTATATATATATGTGTGTGTGTGTGTGTGTTTGGCTTATCATTTATATTTATAGATAGTATATAAGATTTATAACATACATATTGTATATATAAGTTTGTATATAAATTTTATATACAATACAACACTTGATAAAGTAAATGGAAATTTATTTCCGTATCTCTCACTATAAAAAAAATATATTTTATTTAATTTAATATATTTTTTGGATAAATAATTTTAAATTTTTTTGTTTATCTCTACTGTTTAAGTAAAAAGTATATTTTGTTTATAATAATAATAATAAATTTTCATTACATTTTACAATCAAAAAAAACAAAACAATACAATAATTTATTATTTATTTATTTGCCAACTAAAACAATTTTTAATTAACTAAATTTAAATATTTATATATCAAAAATTCAATAATTAATTATAATTAAAATACTAATCTTTTTAACAGTAATTACTAATAAATAAATTAATTTTGAGTATAAAAGATTTAAAATAGATATTTGTATTAAAATATTTTTTATCTTAGATTTTCAGATTTGTTTAATTAATTAATTAATTAATTCAATAAAATAAATAATTGAAATAATTATCTATTATTTACATTAATTTTTTTTCTCATAAAATTTTTAAGTTTTTAACATGAATTCATTGATTGATCAATCAATCAATTAATGTTTTGATTTATTTAATAATAATAATAATAATAATAATAAGTCATGAAAGATATCATAAGATTTTTTTTGATTATTATTATTATTTGTATTATTATTATTATACAGATATATATAAATATATTGTAAAGGCATAGAAATTGCTAACATTTTTTGTGTTTTTTTTGTTGATTAAAACTATTTTATCAACAAATATATAAAAAAAACATAACAAATATTTTGCGAAATATCTGAAATTTTTCTGAAATCATATAATAATTAAATCTATTATATTATATATATATATAAAAGATTATAAAAATAATAGTTGTTTTTGTTATCAAATTAAAATGTTTGTACAGATTTGTGAGTAAAAATATATATATAATTAAATCATTAATTATATAGTATTTAATATATTGTGTGAAATAGTTGTGTAAAATGAAAATTATTAGTAATTTTTATTTAAAGTACTATAATATTAATAATTATATTAAAGTTTAGATATTTAAATAATTTTTTTGCACACTGTTTACATGTTTGATTAATATAAAAAAATACTAATATATTTTTGAATATTTTTATTAAAAAAAATTTACAATAAATTTGGATTAAATTATATCACGATCTCAAATAAAATATTAAAAAAAATAAAATTATATAAAGTATATTAAATATTTATTTAAGTGATATTTAAAATTTACTATCTCAAAATATACAGTATAAATAAAAAATATATGTAATTTGAATAATGTGTATGTGTATGTGTATGTGTATGTGTATGTGTATGTGTATGTGTATGTGTATGTGTATGTGTATGTGTATGTGTATGTGTATGTGTATGTGTATGTGTATGTGTATGTGTATGTGTATGTGTATGTGTATGTGTATGTGTATGTGTATGTGTATGTGTATGTGTATGTGTATGTGTATGTGTATGTGTATGTGTATGTGTATGTGTATGTGTATGTGTATGTGTATGTGTATGTGTATGTGTATGTGTATGTGTATGTGTATGTGTATATGTGTATATGTGTATATGTGTATGTGTATGTGTATGTGTATGTGTATGTGTATGTGTATGTGTATGTGTATGTGTATGTGTATGTGTATGTGTATGTGTATGTGTATGTGTATGTGTATGTGTATGTGTATGTGTATGTGTATGTGTATGTGTATGTGTATGTGTATGTGTATGTGTATGTGTATGTGTATGTGTATGTGTATGTGTATGTGTATGTGTATGTGTATGTGTATGTGTATGTGTATGTGTATGTGTATGTGTATGTGTATGTGTATGTGTATGTGTATGTGTATGTGTATGTGTATGTGTATGTGTATGTGTATGTGTATGTGTATGTGTATGTGTATGTGTATGTGTATGTGTATGTGTATGTGTATGTGTATGTGTATGTGTATGTGTATGTGTATGTGTATGTGTATATGTGTATGTGTATGTGTATGTGTATGTGTATGTGTATGTGTATGTGTATGTGTATGTGTATGTGTATGTGTATGTGTATGTGTATGTGTATGTGTATTGAAATAAAACACAAAATAATAATAAGCGAAATATACTGTACTTATAAAAAAAAGAAAATAATATTTCCGTATATTTTTTCCACCATAAATAAATAAAATATTAAAGTCTACATAAAATATATTATTAAAAATTATCATAAAATACTGTAACAAAAAATATTACTAAACAAAACAAAAAATACAAAAAAAATATATAAATTTTCTATCAATAACTAACACTAACTAAAAAAATAAAAATCTCAAAAATCTTATATCACATTAAAACTTAAAAAACTAAAAAAATTAAATAATTTTTTTTTAAATACTTACCCTTATTTTCGCTACAAATTTCGTCGACTTTTTTCATAACCCCCAGATTCTGGAGCGGCTGAATACCCGACACAATAGTCAAGGCCACAGCCCTGACCTGTGCCCGCAAAATCGGGTCCTCGGGTAACAGTCGACTGCCCTGATTCGGGTACCGGTCCTCCAAATATTCCATAATAGCCATCGATTCAACCAGCACTTGGTTGTCGTCAACTACCAGTGCCGGCACCTGTAGACAGGGATTCAATTGGCGAAACTCCTCAGAGTATTGTTCAGTCTTAACCAGATTTACTGGTCTGTACTCATAGTCGATGCCTTTCAATGCCAGTGCTATAGAAATGATGTCCACAAAAATTATAATTAATTAATTAATTAAATTTAATTATATTATTATGATATTAATTAGCATTAATTATTAGTTTTCTACTTAAATAATAATAATTATTATTATTTTATTTATTTGTATTTTTTTGACAAAATATGTTTAACTTTTTTTTTATTATAATAAAACTTTTTAATTTTATATTTTAATTTCTAATTAATATTTTATTATTAATTAAATTTAATTATAGTATTATATTATTTTGTTTTGTTTTGTTGTTTAGTATTAATTATATCAATAATTTTCTACTAAAATAATAATTATTTTTTTTTTGTTGACAAAATAAAGTTTAATTTTTAATATAATAATAAAACTTTTTAATTTTATATTTTAATTTCCAATTAATTTTTTTGTGATTAATTTAATTAAATTATATCTATATATATATATGTAATAATATTAACTAATAAATTGATTTGTTAAACGTTATGTATGTTTTTACTATTTAAAAAAAAATCAAAATGTATTTATGTTTTATAAACAAAATTTTTTTTAAAATTAATACATTGATAATAATTTCTATATAAAATAAAATTTTAATATTAAATTAAATATGATATCATCCGATATATAGATATTATATTAGACATACCTGTCCTCACTCTCCACGAACATGAGCTCCGGTAGTAACTGTAGAGTATTGGCTATAGAAATACCAAACCATACCATAGATAATGATAGTTAAAATAATAATTAATTAAATAATTAGTTTTTTACATAATATTTAAATTATAACAAAAAATTACAATTACTTTGGCACTACTCATAATGTATTAAAATTTTTTGCTAATTATAATATATGTGTGGACTAAAAAAAATCACTAAAATTTTAACAAAACAATTGATAAACAATTTAAATTAATTTTAATTTAATTAATATTTTTATAAAATAATTTTTCAAAAATCAAATCAAATGGTGTCGTCTATAGCCAGTACATGACTATACTATACAATGTTGTTGTTGTCAACTACAAGCCTCCCTGAGCTTCAACAGTACAGTAAAGTTACTGGAATATATATATATATATATATATATATATACAGTATATATATAATATTAGATGCCAGGCCTTGTATATAATTTATTTTTTTAAATAAAAATGTCATATTGAAGGCCAAACAAGTTTATTATTTTTTGAAAATATTCAATATTATATATATATATAATATTATTATTATTATATATAAAGTTTAGTTTAGTTTGTAATCTGAAATAAATATCTAGAATAGTATATATATGATATTATATTTTTTTGTATTTATATTTATTGTATTTAATTAATTTATTATTATTATTTATTTATTTATAAAATTGTTGCTAACGTTTAAGCTAATTGTTAAACATTTTTTTTAATTAATAAATTAAATAAATTTTCTGTTAAATTAGTAATTATTTTGTTTATTTAGTAAATATTTTTACATTATATATATAGATATCAATATATATATCAATACAATGTATATTTAAGAGTCTCATAGATTACAAATAAATTTTTTTTTTGAAAAAATAAGTTATTAAACTAATTATCTATAAAATTTTTTTTGTTTGTTTTATTATAATTATTAATTAGTTTTTAATTGATTTAGAAAAACATAATCAAATATATTATTTTTAAAAAATAAAATATTATTTTTTTTGAAACTATTAGAAAATTATTTATATTTTGTTTATAAAGATTTATTATTTATAATATAATATTTATTTAAATAACTTTTTTTTCAACCACAAAATTAATTGAATATATTTGTTGTTGTTGTTGTTGTTGTTAACTATTTATAATTTTCAACAAAAAAACACAATTAATAACAAAATAAATTTTAAATTAGATTATTATACTTATTGTTTAATTAATTAATTAATTAAATAATTTTGTATTACACTATTTATTTGCACCATTTAACTGGTATACGTTTCATATGATTAATACACTATAATAATAGATACAAAACATATAAATATTTTAAAAAATAAAATCAATTGTTAATTATATGATAATAATGTATAAAAAAAAATTTTTTTTAATTAATTATTATTTTACTTACAAAATAATGGCAAACACCGGCCAATGCTATACAGCCAACAGTACACGGTTTGATAGTAACTAATTGGCCATAAACTACATTACCAATTACAGCACCGGTAGCTGCTTTAGCTAACGGTTCACAGGCTAGTGAATCGATATCATCGACAACAGTATATCTCCAGATTTGTGACTCCTGTTCCCAATTAATTGGTTTTTTAGGTTTAGGTTTTTCAGTTTCATCGGACATTATTATTAGTTAATTAATTATTTAACTATTAATTAACTATTATTTAACTATTAATTAACTATTATTTAACTATTAATTAACTATTAATTAACAATTAATTAACTATTATTTAGCTATTATTTAACTATTATTTAACAATTAATTAACTATTAATTAACAATTAATTAACTAATATTTAAATATTAATTAACTATTATTGTACTATTAATTAACTATTATTTAATTAATATATAAAAATATATAATTATTATATAACTAAAAATAATTTTTATAAATATTAAATTAATCCAAACATTTTAAATATTAAATTAATTTTATTTTTGTTTGTTTTGTAAAAAATTTTTGTTTGTTTTGTAAAAAATTTTTGTTTAATTTCTATATATTTTATACTTTCTATAAATAAATTTTAAAAAATTTCATTTATTTAATCAATTTTGTCTGAAGTGTTTTATTTTTTTTATATAAATAAATTATTATTATTATTATAGACTAATAATCAGTTATTATTAAAAAAGTAAAGTAAAGTACCGGTACTTATATGTAAATAATATTATATATTATTTATATAATATATATATATATATATATATACTGTATATATATTTTTTATATATATAAGTAATGATGAAATTATAGTTGAATTATTGCTAATATTATATGAGATAAATAAAATCTTTAAATTAAAAAAATATATATATATAATTGTCATTATAATGAATAAATAAGATTATAATCAAAAATAATGATTTTATATATCATTTTTATGTATTGTAATTATAATACAAAACAATAACTACAAAAAAATAATTTTTAATAATTGAGTAAATATATTGAATAAAACTTATTTTTTCAAAAAAAAAGTATTTTATTATTTAAATAATAATAAAAATTAACTATCATTTGTATAATATAATAAATTTAATAATAATATATGATATAATAATATCATGACAAGTCTTTATTTTTATTATTTAATAAAAATAATATTATTTTCAATATATTTACATTTGATAGCAAAAAAAATATTTTGATAATAATTTTAAAATAATTCTCATGAAAAACACTTTTGTATTTTATACTTAAAAGCAATAATTAATATTAAGATTATTTTTTATTATAATATATATATATATTATTAATTTGTTTTTTAAAAAAAAGTTGTGTGACAAACATATAATCACAAATAATAATACATATTATTATATATATATATATATTAGTTATCAAGTATTTTATTTATAAAATAATATATTTTCTTTGAATTTATCAGAAAATTATAAATATAATGTTATATATAATATTCATATATATATATATATATATATATATATATATATATATATATTATATAATTAAAGCAAACATTATTTAATCTGTAAATTAAGTTTTGATATAATCAACAAATTAAATACTTAAAAACAAATTAAATATATATATTAGTATAATAGTATAATTTATTTTCTAATTATAGTATTAATACATTAGCAATTGTAACAAATATATGTATATATATATACATATATATATTAATATATATATGGGAAAATATTGATAAATATAAAATATATAACGAGATATTTATATAAGTTTTATAGTTTTATTTATATATATATTAATAAATTGTTTTGTCTATAAATTATCTAAAATATAGGGTTAATACAGTGGTTATCGTATGATATGGTTTGAAATAGTTTATTGAAAATTATAATTTGAAATAACAAAATTAAAAAAAAATTGATTTATATTTTTCAAGTTAAAAAAACATTAATAATAATAATAATAACTATTATTATTATTATTATTTGAATAAATAAATTTATACAAACAATTAAAAAACTGTTTAAACAAATATCGATATTATTATTATTATAACATTTCTATTAAATTTTTATTTTTTAATCTATTAATTTGTTTTGTATGAAAAACCTAAAAATATTAGATTTTAATTTTTTTTATAGTTAGTTAAACATAACTTTTATATTATCCAATTAGATAATAAAATTTAAAATTTTATTAAAATTTTTATTTATTGATAAATTTTGTTATCTATTAATATTTTTGTAGTTGTTTTAATAAATAAATAAAATTTATTTATTTTTTAAGTTTGTTTATTAGATTTATCTTTTTTTAAATTTATTTATTAATAAACATATATGAAATAATATAATAACATTTATAATAATAATAATAATACTAATTATTATGACAATGTTTTTTTTATAATTTGTTTGATACAACAAATATTTCACACAAATATATTTTACATTAATATAATATTAATATGAAAAATATGAAAAAAATTAAATAAAAAATAACAACAATTATGATAACAATAAAACATTATTTAAAAAATATGTGTAAATATGATTGTATTTTTTGTTTGTTGATAATTATATATTGAATATTAATTATAACAATAAAATGTAAAAATTATTTTTATAATATAATTAATTTTTAAAGTGTATAATAAAATGATATACATTTGTGATTTTACTATTATTATTATTATTATTAGTTAATTAATTAATTAATAAATAATTATATATTATGAATACTAATCTCTCTCTCTCTCTCTCTCTCTCTTTCTCTCTCTCTTTCTCTCTCTCTCTCTAACTAAATATTTATTGATAAAAAATGGATTTTTTATTCAACAAAAATAAAAACAAAATATAAGACAATTGATAATCAATATAATAGATTCAATGATTATTATTATTTTTTTTAACAAAATCACAGTTAAGTTTCAATACACTCTCACTATTACTCTCTCTCTCTCTCTCTCACTATTACTATCTCTCTCTCTCTCTCTCTCTCTCTCTCTCTCTCTCTCTCTCTCTCTCTCTCTCTCTCTCTCTCTCTCTCTCTCTCTCTATCTCTCTCTCTCTTATAATCACTCAAAAAATGTTTGGCCACTTCTTAAGACATCATCGTTTTGTTTGTTTGTTTGTTTTGTATATGAATTCAATCGACACAATCAACAACAACAACAACTAAAATACAAATTATATCATATTTTGTATGTTTCAGACAATAATAATTAAAAAAATCAAAACTTTTCTTTTTATACAACTAATTGAAAATATATAGAGTCTGTAATGAATATTCTGTAAATATATAATACAATTAATTAATTAATTAATTTTTTTGAAAATCTATTACAACAACAAAAAAATTACTCGTAAAACATATAGACTTATTAATAACCAAAAAAAACTTAATAATCATATTAACAGATAATTATTATTATTAAATATGTCTCTCTCTCTCTATATATATATAACTATAAGGTATGGTATGGTATGGTATGTATAGCTACCGACACATAATAATTATTATTAAATTTTATATATATATATATATATATATGATTTCAATAGAGTTTATGCCAATTAGTCAACTGTTTGCGCGGCTGTTGTCTCAATTGTTGCCACAATTGTTGGCCGCAAACAAACTGACCGATATGTCGGTCTTTTCGTGAGTCATTGTTAGCGGCGGCGGCGGCGCCGCCATCAGTAGCGGCAGCCGCGGCACCTGTAGCCGCGGCTGCGGCCACCGCTGCTACCGGTGTTTCCGGCGACGATGGCGATTGCGATGACTCTTGTTTGTAGGATAGGACAAACATAATGGCCACCGATGCCGACGATTGACTTAAATCGTAGGACATCAGGTCAAAGGTCATGATTTCCGAGTCACCCCAAACCAGCTTCTGGGTTGTCGATGTTTTTTTCTTCTTCATCAGCTTACCATCGATGAACAACAATACCCGAACGTAATAACCTATTTAGTAGTATATGATATATATTAAGAGATTATTTTGTTATATAAAGACAGACATAGAGAGAGAGAGAGAGAGAGAGAGAGAGAGAGAGAGAGAGAGAGAGAGAGAGAGAGAGAGAGAGAGAGAGAGAGAGAGAGAGAGAGAGAGAGAGAGAGAGAGAGAGAGAGAGAGAGAGAGAGAGAGAGAGAGAGAGAGAGAGGAATAGTGATAGTAATAGTGAGAGTAATAGAGAGAGTAATAATGAGAGTAATAGTGAGAGTAATAGTGAGAGTAATAGTGAGAGTAATAGTGAGAGTAATAGAGAGAGTAATAGTGAGAGTAATAGAGAGAGTAATAGTGAGAGAGTAATAGTGAGAGAGTAATAGTGAGAGAGAGAGAGAGAGAAAGAGAGAGAGAGAGAGCTATTAATTGGTGATACAATTAAATTGAATTTTTTGTTTTTTGAATAATACATACATATTGTTGCCGAAGATGTCTGGATCTGATACGAGTGACTTAATGTTGACTTTATTACCGAAATGGTCACCCGTTTGGATGTCGGCAGATAACAGAGCCCAACAAGTAGTTCGCCTTTTGACTGATTAATTAAAATAAAAATAATATATATTAAATAAATTATTAGTTATTTATTGACAATTATTTTTTATTTTGGTAACAATTTATAGAATATTTTTTTTTGTATTTGAAATATCTATCGATTTTTTAGTCAATTATTTTTAGTATATATATATATATTTAAATTATTAATTTGTTTATAAAATGCATAAATAAATTATAATATATATATATTAATAATTAACATATCAATTCAAAAAAAAAAAAATTACAAAAATTAATTGCAATTAAATTGCAATTTTAAGTAATTATAAGTAAAATATAGTATTTATTGTTAGTAATAGTAATAGTAAGCAACAAAAAAAAAATAAATAAATACTTTAATTTTCTCCTAAATAACTAATAATAAAAAAAACTAAATAAATTATAATCTAATTTACATATCAATTAAAATAGTGAGTGAGTGTGTGAGTGATTGAGAGGGTGAGTGGGTGAGAGAGAGAGAGAGAGAGTCAATTTATATACTATTTTTTTGTTTGTTTGTTAATTATATATTAAACTTTGATATATAATTAATATAAATTTATAAACTTTATATATATTTATACGGGTACACTTTAGATAAACAACAAACCAACAACAAAAAAAGTTAGTCTAAATAACTAAAACAAACTATATAAAAAAATAATTAAAATTAAATATTGATTTATTTTTTTTAGCTGACATTAACTACACCAACAAAATAATAATAATAATAATTTCAATGTTATAAGAGATTTCTAGTTTGTTGGTCTCAATAGAGATAATATATTAATATATAATATATTTAAGTAAATACCAGAATATTCTGTATATATAAACAGTACATATATATATATATAACAAAAAATCCAATTGATATTAATGTCTATGTTTTTAGTGATCTATGTTTATGTGTGTGGGTGTTATACATGTGATATTAACATTGAAATTTTTTGTGTGTATCATTATATATATATATATATATATATATATATATATATATATATATATATAATTTAATTTTGGGTATAAACAACATATCCATAAACTATATATACAGTATACTACACTATATATATACTGTATTTGTTATAATGGTATTGTATTATTTGCTTTAAGCATTAAATTATTTATATATACACAGTATATACTGTACTAATTTTAATTTTATTTTTTGTGTTGAAAAATTTTTAATTTAATTATTTTGTGTGTGTGTGTGTGTGTGTGTATTTACTTTAATTTATTAATATATATATTTGAACATGGTTGGTTTAGTTTGAATTATAATAGTTTTTGAACAAAACAAAAATATATAATAATAATAATTTTATACTAAATTGCTTAAAAATTTTTTTTTGCATTATTTATAATAATATTAATAGTTTTTCTTATAATTTATTTCAAATTAAATTCATATGAAATGTTATATTAAATATTATTTATTTTTTTTCCTAGAATTCAATTTTTATGCAACAAAACTAAAACTACAAACATTTTTATTTTTTTAGTTTTTTATATATATTTTTTTAGTTTTTTATGATGACATTTATATGTTTGATAATAATAATAATAATACACTTACTTTATATAATATATACTATATATTATATATTATGTATAAGTGTGACATTTATTATTTATATATAAACTGTAATACATGTATAAATAAATAAAAATGTTTTTTTCAAAATAATAATAATATTATTATTATTAAATTGCCCCTTAAACATTACTACTAAATAATAATATAGCTATTATATTTTTTTAAAATAAATTTAGTTATTAAAATATAAAAATATATATTTGAAATTTTAATAAAAAAAAAATAATAATAATAAATATCAATTACTATGCAATTATTATTTTGTTATTTTCTGTTGGTAATAAAATACATGTACTGTATTTAGTTAAAAAAATAAAATTATTTTAGTTAGAAAATTTAATATTCAAATAAACAAATAGATATTAAATTAAATGTATTTTATTTCAATCCTAATTTTCTACGGAAAATAAAATTGATTGAAAATAAAACTAAAAAAATAATTTTATATATATATATATATATATATATATTATAATAAATTTTAATTATAAATAATAAAATTATTTTTTTGGGTTTATTTTCAATCTATTTTTGCTAAATATATAAATTTATATATATATATATAAATTATTGTTTAAAAATAACAATTTTATTAATATTAGCAATGATATTTAAAAATATATATATATATATATATTAATTTATGTCTAAAAATAATACACTCAATATATATATATATATATATATATGTATATTTATATAGATATATAAAGTATATAATATATGTGCAATTTTTTTGTTAATTAAATTAAGTATACAAATGTCATTATAATTATATAATATTGATTTTGATCATTAAAAAAATAGGTTTAAATTAGTCAATCAAAAAAAAAATAATAATACTAAAATAAACCAATCAATAAAACAAATTAATTATCTATTTTTACGATTTGTTAAAAATCCTATTAAATTAAAATAAAAAAAACAAAATTGTCATTAACACGACATGCATTTATTATTATTATTATTATTATTAAAACAAATAGTATTGAAAATATTTATTTATAGCTTATATATATATTTAATTAATAATAATAATTATTATTATTAGTATTATTATTATGCAAAACAAATTTTTATATAATCAATATATACTTTATATATAGTGAATATATATATATATATATATATATATATATATATATATATATATATATATATACATATGAGAATATATATATATATATATACATATGAATATATATATATATATGCATCTAATGACTATTAATTTTAAGTACATGACTATTAATAAATAATAATAATTATTATAATATATGAATAATTAATTAATTAATAGATGATTACTATTACTATAGTAGAATAATAGTATTATATAAAATAATAGATTTTTTTTAAAAATAAAAATAAAAATATGACATTATTTTTAAGACAATGTATATATTATTTTAAATAAAAATTTATAATTAATTGATTTTTTTTTGTTTTGAGTACAAACCTCTTTACAGGGCCTTAGTGTCAGCTCACGGGTAGTCATCGTCATCTGGTTATCCGTAGTCATCGTCATCATCGGCGGTAATGTCGTGGACACTGATGTCGACACTGATGTCGACACCGATGAACTGTCCATCAGTTTCTTTAGCTGTAGACTCGCTTCGCCTAAACAGATATCGTTGGCATACCTTTCGTCGTCAAACAGCTTGAACTTCAATATACCATCTTTTAGTATACTCTTTGGCAGGTCTTGGCTGACAAACTGTTCACCAAATACAGGGTTAAGGCATCTCTTGGCCGAAGCCGTACGATATAATGCACTGGGAGTGGCTGGTTATCGGTATAGGTGTGTAGGTGTGTGTAGGTGTTTGACATACATAAGCAACAAACAAATATGTAATTAATTTAATATAACAATTTAGAGATGGGCAAATAGAAAGTTTCTAATAAAAATTTTTTATTTGAGAAAGTTTCTAGAAAATTGTTTTTTTTTTCAGTAATAAATTTCTATAGAAATTTTCTGTTATATTACTAACTTATTATTATTAACTGTTATATACAGTACTATGGGAACCCCATATTTATAGTTATTGTAATATTATATTTTAGATATAATATTAATACTATTTATACACTGTATACAGTATAGTATAATAATACAGTATACAAATGTGATTAATTTAATTTTAATTAAAACATTTAATTAATTAATTTTGTAAACAATTGTATTCATCATTTTTATTATATATATATATATATATATATATATATATCATACTGTAGTTTAATTAATTAATTTTTTACTCCCAATAGTTAGAAATTTCTTTTAGAAACTTTCTAGAAATTTGTCTATTATTTTATAAATTTCTCTTTTTTTTGCCAACACTTTAATAACAATAGATTTTTTGTTATACAACAGAATATTCTTTACATATAAACAAAACAATTGATTCATTCAATGAATTCAATACCTTTATTACTGATTAGACTTCGGCGCCTGGTTTTCAAACCGACCAAAATTACCGACACATAACAGGAGGGGTCGACATAATAGTCACGTTGTTGTAGTTCACGGCACTCGTCGATTCGGACGATTAGCCGACAGCTAGACTGGCCAATCATTTCGTAACGGGCGGTAAATCGGATGAATCCGCAATCTTTTAGCTTCGGTATGTCCGCCGCCGATAGGTCGCCGCCGCAGCCATTGTTTTCCGTAGTAGTAGTAGTAGTGGTCGTTAGCGACTGTTTTTTGGCCTTATTTTTGTTGTCAAATATATCGGAAAAGCTTTTCGATGACCGATGTGTTGTTGATCCCCTGTTGTCAGCACCGGTAGTTTCGGCGGCTAAGCAGCCATAGTGTGGCACAACTGATAGCTGAAAATGTTTGGACTCCTGTGTCATAACTAGCTGTTGTTGTGGCGTATAGTGTATTAAACTCATGTAGTTATTATCGCCGCCAGCACCAGTAGTACCAGTAGTTTTTTTTGTGCCCAATTTTTTGGCACTATTGTAGTTGTAGGCAGTGGTGGTAGCCTTTATAAGCCATCGGTGTAGCCAACAAACAGGTGATACAAAACAAATGGTCAGTATTAGGCTGAACAGGAACAGTGATGAGGCAATGATAATGATAACTAGTTTTTCGCTATCGGTTAATATAAACACCATTTTTTTTTTAAATGTATAGTTTAGTTATACAGTTTAGGTATGACTGGTGTCTCAATACATATATATGTGCTGCTGCTATGGCTATATGAGTGATGATTATTATGTCTATGTGTGTGTGTGTAAATACCCCGATGATTATTATGAACTACCTGTCCATAAACATACACTCACATTCATTGATGATTTATGGATATACAGTATATATATATATATACAAACAATCTCTGATTAATTACATAATTGCTTCTCTATGTGTCAGTCAATCCAGCAGTTTATACATTATATATATACGATATAATATATGGGTTGTTATATACAGTAATGTATGAGAGCTTATGGCTTATTATTAAAGTATTATTATTATTATTATTGTATTATCTCTATGGGGTATACAATCTCTCTCTCTCTCTCACATAATATACTGTTTATATTTACTTTACATTAAATATAAATATATTTTTTGTGTGTATATATCTTGTAGTAGTAGTGATGTGTAGATAATATCTGTGAACAAAAAATATATAATATATATATAAATATATAACACATATATTATAAATATGATTTATAAGTAACAAATTGATAATATAGTAATAAAAAATATATACTGTATTTATTAATTCACTGTTTAATGTATACATTATTATTATTAGGTATAAGTGTATTATATTACTACCAAATAATAGACACTAGAAACACATTGTAATATAATGTCAAATAAATAATAAATCAATTTATTTTATTTAAAATAAAAATCATTGAATTAACAGTTTATTAGTCATAAAATAAAATTTGTTTCTCAACAACAAAAAAAACTTGTAATAATATATCCAATAAAATATTGGTATTTATTATTATTATTATTATTATTAACATTTAATAATAATTTTTATCTAAAACATATATACTGTATAATAACATTTAACTCTTAAAAAAATTTAATTTAATAAATATGTCTATTTGTTATTTTTTAAATAAAAATAATAAATTATTTACTATAACTATCATTATCATCTATACTGATCAAATTGATCAAGGTAGATATTCCTGGACAATATTATTTTTACAAATTAAAAAATTTAACCAGGTCAAATAATGTTAAAATTATACGATAAAAATATTTATATACAGTATATTTATTACTAAATAAAATAATTAATTTTTAGTTTTAAAAAATCCTTTAAAAATATATAAATATTGATTTTTCTATTCAAAAAAAAATAAATATTTTCCAGTATTAACATAATTACTAGTTGTGTATTATAGTTATTATTTTAATTTATTATTATTTTTTAATAAAAATATGTTATAAAAACATTTATAAATATATATCAGCAAAAAACACCTGTAGTTTATTTATGTTTAATAGTTTATATATATACTGTATTAATAGCAAACATATATATATATATATAATATATAATATGTTTTTTGAGTTAAATACAAAAATTATTTGCAGACAAAAAATTAAAATTGAAAATTGAAAATAGAATTTTTTGACAGTATATTCAATATCATAGAAGTTTAATGACATTTAAGTTTGAAAAATAATTTTTTTTAACTAATTTTATATAAAAAATTTTTAGTCTAAAATTTTTTAGTCTCCCTCTCTCTCTCTCTCTCTCTCTCTCTCTCTCTCTCTCTCTCTCTCTCTCTCTCTCTCTCTCTCTCTCTCTCTCTCTCTCTCTCTCTGTCTTTGAAATGTTTTTGTCATATAATTAAAATAAATTTTCAATTAAAATAATGTTACTTTAATTAGAGATTTTTTGCTCTCTCTCTCTCTCTATATATATATATATATATATCTTTCTCTCTCTTTCTCTTAAAAAATATCTATTTTTAAGATAATGTCTAAATTTTTTTTGTATCTCTAATATATAAAAATAGTTTAAATAATTTAAAAACATTAAAATCTTATTTTATTTTTTTCTAGTTATACTGTATATAAGTTACTTATACTAATACCCGTATAATATAGAGTATATATATTATATACAGTATTACAAAAATTTTAAATAATTTAATTTTTACAAAATAAATATTTAAACTATTTATTTTAGGGTATACAATATTTACATTAGGTTTAAAAACTTTTATTATTATTAATATTATTTAAAAAACATGTATTACATTGAATATAACTGTGTATTAAAAAAATAAATAAATAGTATTTTATTTATTGTTTTCAACATTACATTTAAATTGTAATGTATTTTATTATTATTATTGCATTATATTTATACTTTACTGTATTTACTTTAATGTTATCCATAAAAAAATTACTTAATTTATATTTGTTTAAATGTATGTATCATTTAGTAAATATTATTATTACTATTTTAGTAAATTTTAAATATATTTAATTAAATTATATAAATATTTTTTTTAATGTATGTATCATTTAGTAAATATTATTGTTATTACTATTTTAGAAAATTTTAAATATATTTAATTAAATTATATAAATTTATTTATTTTTTTAATTAATTAATTAAATACAATATAATATTATATAATATAATAATAAATTTAATGTTAAAAAAATACAATAAATAATGAATAATATGGAAAAAATACATATAAATATTGTAATAAATATTTTAGTAATAATAATAATAATAATAATAATAATAATTTTGTTATTGATATACAATAATAATAATATGAATTATAAATATGTGTTTTAACTTTAATTAATTCATATATATATATATATTAATATTTATATATATATGTAATATAATATTAGTTTGCTTACCATTTTTTAAAACGGTTGTCTTAATTATTAAATATATATATATTTATTATATATTAGTAATCAGTTTTAAGAGTCAGTAATTAATTAATTGATATTTTTAAAAAAAACTTAATTATATTATTATTATTATTAAGTTTTAACAGTTTATTATAAGTTAGACATACACAACAAAATATATTATATATATATATTTATTTAATCACAAATAATTAATTTTTTTTTTTGGTAGTTTAATGTTATTGTTAAAGTTAATAATGTTAACTTATAGTAAGTATTATTAGTTAGTTATGGTTTTTATATTATTATTATTATTTAAAAACGTTTTAATTATTATATACGGTATATATTTGTATATTAGTAGTTAAACAATTGTTATTAATGTTTTATTTTATTTATTTTTTGGTTACTATTAATACTACTATTATTTTGTATATTTTATTTAATGGTCGGGTAATAGTAGTAGTAGTAGTACTATAACTGTGTTTAACCCCTTAAAACAAACTGTTTGTATGTATGTATGTATGTGCTCTAGATTTGCACCTATTTTACTACATATATATATATATATATACCATACCTAATAGTTTTATATACTGTATATATAAAAGGGATTGTTGTTTAGCTATCAAAAACATCAACATGTATTGCCTACACATACACACTAACTAACTATAATATTTGCTGAGATATATACCGATCAATGAATTTATATTTATGTGTGTGTGTGTATGTGTGTGTTTGTATATGTTTATGTGTGTGTATGTGTGTGTATGTGTATGTGTATGTGTATGTGTGTGTATGTGTATGTGTATGTGTATATATGTATGTGTGTGTGTGTGTGTATGTGTGTCGACCGACCGCATCTGCGTGTATATCATACTAACCATACATATGTACACATAAACTATATCAATATATATGTATATATATATATACTTTATGTCTGGAAAAAAATAAATTGAGACTATATATATAAAATTTATATAATAGTATATATATATATTATATATTGTATTTTCCATTGATAAGCCAAAAAAGTATGGTTAAGAAAATACAGTACAAAAAAACAAGTAATGAAACCCTAGAAAAAAGCTAACTGTTTCCCATTTGTAGGCCTTTTCCATAGCAACTCTCTCTCTCTCTCTCTCTCTCTCTCTCTCTCTCTCTCTCTCTCTCTCTCTCTCTCTATTACATAATAATCAGTTTTATGGTTGAAAAATATATTAAAATATACTATATATATATAGCATTTTGGTTGATCTAAAGCATCTCTCTCTCTCTCTCTCTCTCTCTCTCTCTCTCTCTCTTTCTCTCTGATCTAAAGCATCTCTCTCTCTCTCTCTCTCTCTCTCTCTCTCTCTCTCTCTCTCTCTCTCTCTCTCTCTCTCTCTGTCTCTATATCTCTCACTCACTCACTCACTCACTCACTCACTCACTCACTCACTCACTCACTCACTCACTCACTCAGTATTGATGTAACGCATGTCATAGTATATACAGTTTATATATATATATATATATATATATTTGTATTTATTTGTCGTACATATACCTTGTTGATAACATTTTGACCTAAAAATTTTTTTTATGTATATATAATACTGGATATACAGTAGACTATAATAATTATATAATAAATTTTTGTTTCAAAAAAACCCAGCAAAAATAATTACAATAATAATAATAATACTGTATTTATTTTATTGATATATTATATAATATATATTAGATATTATTTGAATCTAGGATTTTATTGCAAATATTTAAACAGTAATATAAAAATTTTTTTTGGTTTTATATTCATTTAAATTATTATTTTTTTTATTATAATTATATTATTCTACTGTATATATATAAAAATATTATTAATATTTATATTTATGTAATTATTATTTATTTTAGCTTAAACTAATAAACTAGGTTAGCTATTATATAATAATAATAATAATAATACAGTATTAAATATACAGTACTATTGAAATATAAATATTATAGCAAATTATATTAAACTATTTATATATATATATTTTAGATATATCTAAATATATTTAATAAAGATTTTTAAACTTAAAAAATTTTTAACATAACATAATTCAATACAATAAAAATGATTTCACAGAAAATTATTATTATTATTATTATATTAAATGTAAATTGAAATTTAATTTTTATCAAAAAATTTTTATACATTTCAAAAAATAAATAAATTATAAATTGTATTATACAGTTGAGTGTATTATATATATAATATATACATATATATATAATATAATCTATAGAGAATTGATGATGATGAATAAAAATAATTTAATAAAATATTTGAAGAAAAAATTTTTTATAGAAAATATAAAAAATATAAATTTTTAAAAAACACTATATACTGTATAAAAATTATATATATATAATAATATCATAATATCTCATTGAAAATTAAATTGCATTTTTATCTAGTTTAACTGGTAAACTAAATAAATAAAATATAAAACATTTTTTTCAAAAAAATAAAAATTTGTTTACAAAATTTAATAATAATAATAATAATAACATTAGCAATATTGAAATTTGTGTCAACAAAATTATTATTATTATTATTATTATATTGATTTTTAATTATTTGTCAATGATACTTAAAAAATAAATTATTTTTTTTGTAAAATTAAATTAAATTATTTTGTTATTTATTTTTTGATAAACAAAATTAAATTAGTTTTATATATATATATATATTGATTTTTATTTGTAAATTGTTTTTTTTATTATGTGTTTGTTATGATTGCTTTTTATCATATTTTTAAGTTTAAGTATTTTTTTAAAGTAAAATCAATAAAATAATTTACAAACAATTTGGTAAAATTTGAAAATTTTTGCCTTAAATTTTATGTATAGCTTTATTTAATTAAATAAAAAAAATATTTGATTGATTAAAATGCACTAATTTAGTACTAATTGTATAATAAATTTTATTTTATGTTTTTTGAGTTACAAAACATTTGAATTAAATCCTTGAATATCATAATATTAAACTAATTTTATTTTTTTATATATATATATAAATTTATATAATTAATAATACTGTATATATTTTGTATAGAGATTTCAATTAAGATATATATGGATTGATTTATGTTAAACTATTTCTAGTATTTTTCACGTTTAAAAACTAAAAAAAACTAAAATAAAATAAAACTACTAATTAAAAATGCATTTTGTGTTTTTGTTTGGAGAAAAATTTAGATATTATTTTATAATAACAACAATTTTATTTTATGTTAAAAAACTATATAATAATATTTTAACATAAAATCAAGGCTTAGAAAATCCAAACACAAATAATTGGCACCAAAATTATTATTATTATTATTATTATTATTATTATTATTATATATATAAAATTGAAATTTATTTTATCAAAAATTTTTATTTAAAAAAAAAATTATTGCGATTCTTGTCATATGTTGTTATCATTTCATTCTCAATAAATCCAATGAATATTCAAAACTCGTATTTTTATTTGATTTTATGTTTTTTTATGAAAAAAAAATTTTTGAACCAAACTTTTACTTAAAATTGTTTATTATTATTATTATTACGGGTACGACAAGGACAGTATGATTTTTTAAATGGTCCGACACTGGGGGGGAGGAGGGGGAAGTCACCTGTTTGTATAGCCAATCGGATGCTTTATTATTATCATAACATACCCCCGTCCCTAAGCCCCGGGTACTACTGATGGTGACTACCATTAGCACCGATACTAGTAGTAGTAGTGGTGACCCCAGTAGTAGACAACTTGTTATTATATATATATACTGTATATACAGTATATATATTAGAAATATTTGTCATTTAGGGAAAAAAAATTTTTTTGGTGACTATTTTGTGTGCGAAATAAAAAAACTTGTTGACAAAAATATTTAATACATATATACAGTATATATATATAATATTTATTTAATTAAGACTCTAATATATTATAGACTCTCTCTCTCTCTCTCTCTCTCTCTCTCTCTCTCTCTCTCTCTCTCTCTCTCTCTCTCTCTCTCTCTCTCTCTCTCT
Organism: Oppia nitens; assembly: GCF_028296485.1. Classification (NCBI taxonomy): domain Eukaryota; kingdom Metazoa; phylum Arthropoda; class Arachnida; order Sarcoptiformes; family Oppiidae; genus Oppia; species Oppia nitens. The sequence goes on from NW_026533206.1 coordinate 904,450, forward strand.
CTCTCTCTCTCTCTCTCTCTCTCTCTCTCTCTCTCTCTCTCTCTCTCTCTCTCTCTCTCTCTCTCTCTCTCTCTCTCTCTCTCTCTCTCTCTCTCTCTCTCTCTCTCTCTCTCTCTCTCTCTCTCTCTCTCTCTCTCTCTCTCTCTCTCTCTCTCTCTCTCTTTCTCTCTCTATTTAAAAGTAATTTATTTTTGTGAAAAAGCTATAGACATATATAAAGTACAGTAACTAAATATCAATCAATGTTTTATGTGTAATACTTTTTATTTAAAAAAAAAACTATATATATATTTGCAGTGATTATATGGTTTCAAAAGATATATATATATAACTTATAAGTCATATAACTTATAATACTGTAAATATATATATATAATTCAATTTAGTAAATAAAATAAATATCCAACAAATTTTTTACCAATTTTTGTACAACAATTTATATTAAATAAAATATATTTATATATATATATATTTAAAAAATTAGAGCAAAATAAACTAATAAATAAATAAATAATAAAAATGGTTATTGAAGTAAAAGATTTGGTAAGTTATTTCCTTAAATTTAATAATAATAATAATATATTTAATATATAATAGTATAGTTTATATATATATATATATATATATATATATATAGATTATTTCATAATAATATTTTTTGACACATTTTATTTGTACACAAAAATAAAAACATTTTCACACTTTTATAACAAGCTATTGATGACTATATAAATGTTTTTAATAAATATATTTAAGAGAAACTATTTATATATATATATATTAATACTAATATTGAAGTCAATTATTTATGAAATAAAATAAAATATTTATTAATAATTTATAAAAATATATATATATAATTATAATGCAATTGTATAAAAGTATTTTAGTTTTAAATGTTATAAATTTATAATTTTAAAAAAAAATTATTTGTTTCATAAAAACTAATACTAATAATTAGTTTTATAAATAAAATTTAAATAATTATAATACTAAACTAAAACAACAATATTATTGTTATTATTGTATAGCTAAAATTAATTAGCAAATAAACAATTATTTTTATATATTTTTTGTGAATAATTATATACCCACTGGTTAATTATTTATTCAACAATATATATTTATAGTTAGTTATTATTATAAATAAACCTAGATAAATTTTATTTTATTTTTTACATCCAATTAATTATAACCTTTACTGTAATTGTAAAACATAACAATAATTAACAGTATTATTATTATTATAGAGTTTCTAAATATATATATTTATATATATATATTTAATTAGTATAAAACATTTCAAATGTATTATAAAAATTTTTTTTATTGGTTTTATTAGAGAAAGAGATTTAATTTTAGATTTCAATAATATTTTATTAATATATATATATAAATATATATGTCTGGGATGTCTGATGAAATTTATCATTAAAATTACTAATAAATAAATTAATTTTTAATCATATATTTTCAAAATATTAAGGTCAATAAAACCCATTTATACTATTATATATATATATATATATTATTTAATTACATACAAAATATCTATACTATACAGACAAACAGGGTGTATTTTAATTATACATTATTATTATTATTATTAGTATTATTTAATTTTTTATTAATAAATAATTATAATTTTTATTAGCGTTAATGACATAAAAATACTTTATATATATATATATCCATAGACTTAACATAGATTTAATTGTAACTACAATTTAAAAAAAACAAAAATTTTAATTTAAAACAAATAATTAAATAATTAAAGGCAATGCTAGAAACAAATCCCTATATATATTGATAAATTAAATGTATTAAATAAATTAAATATATATAAATTTATTTTAAATAGTAGTAAACATAATGTTTTAAGTCTCTATAAATTTTTTTTTTAATTTTATTAATAGACTATAAAAAAAACTTATTTAGGATTTTATTTTTGAATAAAAAAATATCCAATAATTCTAAATAATATTATTATTAACTGTTAATTAATAACAAACAAACAAAAAGTGTTGTTTTTATTTAACTATAGTATTATAATTAATTAGTAATTAATTTCTATATATGTGTTGAAAAAATTTAATTAATTATTTATATATATATATATATATATATATATAAACTAATCATTGAATTCAATTGATTCAATCAATAATAGATTATTAATACACGTGAAAGTGTGACAAAATCATCGGAAGTCATACATATTGAGGACAAACAACAACCTACCCGTCCATTAATTGCCGGCCAGGAAGTAAAGTGTGGGCACAATCACTATATTATGGATAATTTAGATGATTTAGCCAACAGTACTGTTAATGTTATATTTACCCTAAAGGAAAAGGTGGGCGCACTGGTAGATGTATTGCAATTATTTAAGGTACGTGTCCTGCTTATGTATGTATATATATATAATCGGTAACTGGGTATGTGTGCTATACTGTATTTATTATAAGTTTAGTCTAGTCTAAAAAAATAATATATATATTTTTTAAATTAATAAAAAAAGTATAGTTAGTTTGCTAATGTAATCATAGATTAAATTTTTTAATTATTTATTATTAAATTATTTTATTATTAGTTTATTATTAGTTTACTATTAGTTTACTATTAGTTTACTGTTAGCTTATTATTAATTTACTATTAGTTTACTATTAGCTTATTATTAGTTTATTGTTAGTTTTTTTTTAATTTTAAATATATTTAAATATTTAATTTATTGTATAAAATAAATAAAAATTAATAAAATTAATATTATTTTCAAAAAATTAATTTACTTAATACTGTAGTTTATTTTCATTACAAGTAATATATTTGCAAAAAAAAAGTTTTAAAAAAAATAAATAATATACATATACTGTGTTAATACAGTAGTAGTAGTAATACAAACATTAAAAAAAAATTATAGACTATTTACTACTACTACTTGTCTATACTATAAATTAAACCCTAATATAATACCCGATATAATTAAATCCCAATTATTTTAAAAAAAAAAAAATAAACCTCATATCTATCCTGTAGTCTAACTAAGCGCTTATGTATCTGTTTTTTATGTGTCTTAAATTCAAGGATAATGGTGTAAATCTATACCGCATTGAATCCCGTTCCTCCAAACGATTCAAAGATGACTATGAATTCCTGGTTGAATGTTGTCCGGGACAGGGCCTGAATCGGGCACTCGAAGATATTGAACCCCTAACCCATTATTTGCAACTGATATCCAGGGATCAATCCCAAACAGATATACCTACTGTTCCCTGGTTTCCCAATCGTATCAAAGATTTGGATCAATTTGCCGATCATATACTATCCTATGGATCGGAACTGGATGCCGATCATCCCGTATGTATAGTACCGATAGATTTTAATTGTTTTTTTAAAAAAAATAATTAACAATAAATTTAATATAATTTTTTGTTTGTTTGAAAGTTTAAAAAAAAAATCTTTTTTAAATAACTATTGATATATTAGTTTATGTATGTATGTGTGTGTGTGTGTGTGTATGTATAAATCTATGTGTGTGTATATGTGTATGTATGAATCTATCTATATATATATATATATATGTGTGTGTGTGTGTGTGTTTATGTATGTGTATGTTTGAATCTATGTGTGTGTGTGTGTGTGTGTGTGTGTGAGTGTAAGTGTGTATGTATATATGTGTGTGTGTCTATATATTTATGAATCTATGTGTATGTATGTGTGTGTATGTGTGAGTGAGTGAGTGAGTTAGTATCACTTAAACAATTATTAATTAAAATTTTAAAATTTTATAACTAATTATATACTTAAATCACTCGACACACTACTTAAACTAACACTAACACTGAGAGTCAATTTTATCATATATTTTTAGAGATAAAAAAAAATTAAGTTAATATCAGTTTATTATTATGAAATTATTATTATTATTATAATTATTATTAGTTTTATTTCTAATCTACTAATAATTAAAAAAAAACTTAAGATTATTATTTTTTTATATAAAAAAAATATTATTTATATTATAATTATTTTATTTTGTAATTATAAATATTATATATATATATATATACTGTTTATATAGGGTTTTACTGATCAAAAATATAGGGCTCGGCGTAAATATTTTGCAGATCTGGCCTTCAATTATAAACAGTAATACATTTTTTATATTTATATATATATATATATATCTATAGTTTTTTACTATTAATAATAATACTTTCAATACCTAACCCACCCACCCACCCCCCGCCCGCCCAGTGGCCAACGGTTACCGCATATCGACTATACCGCTGAGGAAACGGCTACCTGGGGTAAGGTATTCAAAAATCTGGTTAAACTCTATCCAACCCATGCCTGCCGTGAACACAATCATATATTTCCCTTAATGATTGAAAACTGTGGCTATCGGGAGGATAATATACCACAACTGGAGGATGTATCGAATTTTTTGAAAGGTTAGACCCCCCCCTACTACATACCTGAGCCCCCCCCATCATATAATCTAACGGGTATTCTCTATTAATTAGACTCAACCGGATTCATACTCAGGCCAGTGGCCGGACTGTTGAGTTCACGCGATTTTCTGGCCGGCTTAGCCTTCCGGGTGTTTCACTCGACACAGTATATACGGCACCCGTCGATGCCATTGTATACACCCGAACCTGATGTTTGCCATGAACTCCTCGGGCATGCCCCTCTATTTGCCGATCCTAGTTTTGCCCGTTTTAGCCAGGAAATCGGTCTGGCCTCTCTGGGCGCACCCGACGAATACATTGAAAAGTTGGCCACTTGTTACTGGTTTACCATTGAGTTTGGTCTGTGTCGGCAGCAAAACCAGTTGAAAGCATACGGTGCCGGCCTATTGTCAAGCTATGGTGAACTAGAGGTTAGTTAGAGTTAGGCTATTATGGTATTTGTTTATTAATATGTTTGGTTTTCGTTGGGTGTGTAGTACTCCCTGAGCGGCAAACCAGATATACGGCCATTTGATCCGTACGTTACCGGCTCGCAAAAGTATCCCATAACACAATACCAGCCCATCTACTATCTGGCCGATAGTTTCGATGATGCCCAACAAAAATTAAGGTATGGTATGCACCATTACATACCTTACCCTACCTCCCAACCCCCAACCCCCTAACCCCCCAGGTATTTAGTTAACCAGTTTATGCTGCACAGGGAGTTTGCCTCATCAATTCCCCGGCCATTTACCGTACGTTACAACCCATATACACAAAGTGTTGAAATACTTAATTCAAAAGTCCAATTGGAAACTATGGCCCAAAATATACAAAGTATTTAAAAAATTTTATTTATTTTTTTAAAAAATTATAATAATAAATATTTTTTTGTTATTAAAATAATAATTAATTTTTATTTATTTATTAATTAATAATTAATTCAAAATTATTTTTTAGGTGAAGTTCAACTACTGGTGGACGCCATGAAAAAAATTCATTAATTATTATTATATATATATATTGTAATAATAATAATAATTGTTATATGAATTGTTACAATATTTTTGTTGTTGTTGTAAAACACACTTAATTTTTAACTTTCAATTTGTTTTTTTAAATATAATTTTTAACTTTATTTTATTATAATTTTTTAAAAATATATAAATACCATATTATTATTATTTTGTTATAATTATCTATTTTTTAAAAAAATACTATTGATTATAATTGATTATAAAATTAATTATGTTATTACTTTTAATCATTATTATTAAACCGGTATTAATTGAAAAAATTTTACTAATAATTTATAATATTTTTTTATATTTATAAATAAATTTACTTGTAATTTGAATTGAATAATAATAATAATAATAATTTTTTAAAAAGATATCTATAATTATTCAGTACTTATTTATTATTTATTTTATATATATATATATGAATTATGACAACAATAATATGTTATCTCATATACTGTATAAGTATTTATTAGTTACTATAATATTATTATTATTGTTTAATATTATTTCATTAAATTTCAAAATACATTACTTATTAAGTATATAAACTACTTATCAGACAATAGTAATGAAATTAAATAAAACAAAACATTTTTCAATATAACTGAGGATTACTATTGTTTAATGAAATAAAATATAATAATAAAATGTCAAAAATCAATTGAAAAACAATTTTTTTTAATATCAACTAAACTACTAGAAAATTTCAAGGAAAACACTTTTATAATCACAATATATATATATAAATTATATATAATATTATAGATTATATTATAGTATTTTTACACATAAATAAAATCATATCACAATTATATGTCTAAATTTTATTATAAACGTAAAAATATATTCAATATTATTATATATATATATATATATATATATATCTTATATATATTTCACAATAAAAATTGGGATTAATTTCCAGGATTTGACTCTTCAAAAAAAATATATATTATAAACTTATATATATATATATATATATAAATGTCCATTATATTAATATATTTATCTGATTACTAATGAAACTAATATCTAATATTATTAATAATAATAATGTCTTATATATTATCAAATTATTATAGATTATTAATTACTATTAATATTAATATACAATCATAGTATCCTAGTATATAGATATATAGATATAAGTATTGAATATATATTATCAATATATATATATATATATATATGCTTTTAGTACTAATAAAAATAATATATAAGATAAACAAAACAAAATAACAAAAAAAAATTAGGTTAGTATATATATATAAATATAAAGTAACTAATATTTAATTATTATTATTTAGTTAGTTATAGTTTATTTATTTTTTTAAAAAAAATAATTTTTTTTATTATAGACAAAAAAAAATGTTAAAAAATTGTCTATTATTGGGTTCCGTACTTATAGTATGTTTGGGTCAACTAAATGCTGTATTGGACCCAAAAGTTGTCTGCTATTATGAGTATTGGTGTAAGTTTTTTATTAGTAAAAATTATATGATTGATATTTAATTAAAAATTAAAAATTATTATTATTATTGATTATATAGATGCCTACCGTACCGGTGCTAAAGATGGCAAAATGACTGTCGATGATATCGGTAATTATAAAAAAAAATTATTTTTTAAAAAAATATATTATTAATAATATACTAAAACTTTTTTTTATTGAAATTTGTTTTTAATTAAATTTTTAATTAATTATTAATTATAATTAGATAGCACATTGTGTACGCACATTGTCTACAGCTATCAGGGCATCGATACCGATCTGACCGTCAAAATTATGGACCCCTGGCTAATGAAAGATAAACGTAATTGAAATTATTTAATTAATTAATAATAATTATTATTATTTATTAAATAATAATAATAATTAATTAATTATTGCATAATAATAATTAATTATTAAATAATAATAATTATTATTCATTTATTATTTAATAATTAATTATTATTATTATTATTTAATAAACAATTCATTATTATTATTATTTAACAAATAAATAAATTGTTTATTAAATAATAATAATAAGTAATTAGATATTAAATAATAATTATTTATTCATTAAATAATAATAATTAATTGTTTATTAAATAATAATTATTTATTTATTAATTATAAAAAAACTAGATGACCTGGAACATTTTGCCAAAAACAAGGGTCACGCCAAGGCTATGGTAGCCATCGGTGGCTGGTCAGGCTCCGGGCCCTATCAGCAAGTGGTCAGTACGCCAGCCAATCGCCAAACGTTTGTCTCAAGTGTTGTTAGCTATTTGAAAACCTACAATCATGACGGCCTGTTCCTCGACTGGTCAGGTATTACCTATTCGGATGACTTCCTCGAGCTTCTCCATCTACTGCACCAGGAGTTTCAACCCAATCATTGGACATTGGGTTTGACACTACCGTCGGTTATACCCAAAGATTTCAAGACAGACAAAGTTGATCCGTAAGTATAGCTCATATACCGTATATGTTGTATATAAATGTCTTAATATATTAATATATTTATTATATCTGATTACTATTGAAACTAATATCTAATGATGATAATAATAATAATGTCTTATATATTATCAAATTATTATCAGATTATTAATTACTATTAATATTAATATACAATCATAGTATCCTAGTATATATATATATATATATATATATATATATATATAGATATAAGTTTATATATATATATATATATATATTATCAATAGTTTTTAGTACTAATAAAAAATATTATTATTTAGGATAAACAAAACAAAACAAAAAATAGATATATATTTACATAAGTGATCTGTAATCTAACGGTGCAATTAAATTTAACTATAATTTTTTTATGTCTATTTGGACAGTTATATCGATTTGATTGCCATCCAGACCTATGATTTTCATGGCAGCTGGGAAATGGAGGTCGGCCTACAAGCACCGGTAACATGGCAGGTATGTATTGTTTTGATTTTTTAGTTTAATTAACTATTAATTAACTAATTAATTAATATTATTTTTTATTTTATTAATTATCATATAAATTAGTTGGACGTAATGAGCGAATGGTTCAAATCGGGTGCCACTATGGATAAGCTATTGGTTAGTTAGTTAGTTAGTTAGTGTGTGTCCTAACCTAACCATAACCACCCCACCCACACACCCTACCCCATAATATAACTTTTTAATTATCTATATTTATTAATAAAAAAAATAGTTGACAATACCTTTCTACGGACATACCTGGTTGTTGGCCGATGAGTCTAAATCGGAACCTGGCGACAAAGCTACCGGTGCCGGACCTGCCGGACCTATTACCCAATCGCCCGGTAAACTTGGCTACAATGAGGTATAACCCAATATCTATCTATATATATATATATCCTCATAACCCCATCATCTAATTATTTTCGTCGGGGGACAGTTATGTCGAATGGTCAAAGATGAACCAATCGGTTGGGATGCGCACCGGGATGAAAAAGAGGCCGAAATCTATATTGTACACAAAAAAGAGTGGATAACCTACGAGGATGTTAAATCATGCGAGTCTAAGACACACTTGGCTACCAGCTTAGGGTACGGTGGTGTCGTAGTCCAGGCCCTATCCAATGAGGACTACCGGGGCGAATGTGGCGACAAATATCCACTGTTGAAAGCGGTCAACAAAGGTCTGGATAAAACCCCGGTAACACCGCCTACACATCCACCCCATCCAACCGAACCAACTCAGCCGACACCCGATCCCTCGCGTATATGCAAAAAGTCCGGTATATTCAAGGATCCGCACGATTGCCACAAATATCATGTCTGTGAGGAACTGTTCCCCGGTATCTACTCGGATGAGGTCAAGACATGTCCGAAAGGTGAAGGTTTTGATGAAACTACACTCAAATGTATCGATCAGACCAAAGTACCCGGTTGTCAGTGAATAAGGGGATAGGGATGGGGACAGTAGTGTTTTTTTTATGGGGGGACAGTTGTTTGTAATTATAATTGATAGCCAAACAAAAAAAAAGTTATTATTATTATTTGTTTTTTTTCTATTTTGTTGTATTTTTTTGTGGTAACAAACATGTGATATACTATTAATATTATAATAATAATTATAACTAAAATCAATAAAATTGAAAAATAAAAAATTTGTTTTATTAATTTGCATAAATTTTTTTTGAGATTTTTTTTAAAAATTTATTTATTTAATTTATATTTAGTGTTTTTTGGTTATTATTTTATATGATTAATGATTACAGTTTATATTAATTAATTATAATTAATTGCATTTATTAAATCTATAAAATAATATTTTATTTTATTTTAAGTATCACTTAATAGTAATTATTTGATGATATATAGGATATATAAAATATATTGATAATAATAATAATTGTTTAGTAAGTTTTATTATACATTTAAAATAAATATATATATATTTCAAATAATAGATATAAAAATATATTATTTATTATTTGTTAATATTTTTGTGTTGCAATATGCACTTAATATACAGTATATAACAATAGTAATTAAAATAATAATAACTTTAAAAAAAACATTTAATTAAATAAAAATAACAATAACTAGTATTTTTTGAATGTTATTATATATTGTATAGAAAATTTATTTAATAACATCACTTAGTTATCACTATAATAATAATAATAATAATAATAATAATAATAATAATAATAATAGCTTTAATTATTATTATAAAAGTTATTATTATTATAATAAAAGTTATTATTATTAGTATTATTATTATTATTATTATTATTATAAAACATAATATAAGTTAACTTAATATATTCTATTATAATAATAATAATAATAATAAAAACTAATATAAATATAAAAAATAATAATAAATATTTTATACAAATAAACATTAATTAAAAAAATAATAATTCCCTAGATACAAATAGTTAAAAATTTCAATTTTTTAAAAAAAATTATTTTAAAAAATATTACCATGTTGCCCAGAAAAAAATCTAAAAATAATTTCTAAAAATTTTAAAGTAAATATAAGGCTATCTATAAGATTTTAAATTTAAATCCTAGACTAACGTTACATAAGTTACACGTATTAATAAATTATTTAACTTTACATTAAACTCGACAATTAAAATCAAAAAATTCAAACAACCAAGTTCATTTATTGAATTTTTTTTTTGATCATTTAACTAAACAATCATGATAATTTTAAAAATATTTAATTTAACTAAATTTTTTTTCATATATTAATTATATTTATATTATTAATATATATTTTTAAATTTTTTATTCTAAAATGTTTTTTAACTAACAATTTATTTTAGTAAATAAATTATTATTGTTAATAAATTTATTATTCAACTTTAAATTATGAATTATTATCCCAAATAGATAATAATTAAATATATTTTATAAATAAAAAAATAACTAAAATTCATAAATTAATTAACAGTCAAATTTTATACTAATAAGTAATGATAAGATTATTGATAATATTTTAAAATTTAAATCCTGAATTAAATTTACATAAATCATTTAACAATCAAATTTTTAACTAATTATATAAAATTTTGTTAATTTATTTTAGATTTACAATTATATACACAACACACAAAATTAAAATACAAAATAATCATTATTAAACAAATTATCTAGGTACAAAAGTTATTATATTTTTTGTAATTTATTATAGTTTAGGTTAAAACAGAAAAAATGAAAATTTATGATTTTACACAACAAAAAAAATATGTTAGACAACATTACAAATATTATATTTAAAAAAAATTTTGTTTTTATTAAATACAAGTATAACAACAATAATAATCAGATAAATTATTTAATTAAATTAAATAAAATTAGACAACTAAAATTTTTAGAGCTATTATAATATTTTTATAAATTTTATCATTTTTTATTATTTATATATATATATATATATAATAAATATATTATTTAAAAGTGAAAATTTTGTATAGTAACATAATAAGTAAATTTTCAACAAAAACAACCTAGTGAATTTTTATGATAGTTTTATTATATTTATTAAACAATCATAATAATTTTTTTTAATATTAATTAATATTAATTAAGTTTTACATAAATTTATTTGTTAAAATAATATTAAAATTTATTAATATTTTTGTACTGTAGTAATGGATATTTATACTTAAAAAACTATATATATATATAAATGTAAATATTTATATATTTATATGATATAATTAGTAATTTTTAAATTAAAAAATAAAAAAAATAAAAAAATATCTGGTAGATAATTATTAAATTCATAACTTTAATTTAAATAATTTTTGAAATTAATTTATATATTAAATAATTATTTTTCTATTATCTTAAAAACATGAATATCGAAATTAATAACCTTTTTTTAATTAATATTAAAAAAATGATCAATTGTTATGTCAATTAGTGTTTGCATTAAATTAAAAGATTTTTTTTCAAGTTTTTTAAAAAACAATTAATTTGTTAATTATTGTTATAATATTAACTAAAAATAAAATGTACTAAATATAAGAAACCAAATTTGGCCAAAAAAAATGTTGAAAATGGTGTAAATTTCTAATTGATTTTTAACTAAAAAATTGTTTTAAAAAAATATTAATTAATAAATCTAGTTTTACTTATAAAAATTATTTATCGGTATGAGATATTTATTTATTTTTTTTTAAAAATACGTTATAATTAACAAAATTTATTTAATACATAAATTATTATTAAATAAATTTTTGCTAAAAGATTTATTTTTTTGTTATTGTTTTTAAGCTAATTATTAATTAATTTATTATATTTAATTAGTTTACAATTGTATTGTAAATCTGGTATAATATTATATCGTGAAAAAATAAAATAAATAAAATATAAATATAATAAATATTTTTTTTAAAAAAATATTACTAATATAATAATAATAATACCAATAAATATAATTTAAAACTTTATGTAATTAATTTAAACGATTTAAATGTATTATTTTATCTTTAAATTTTTTTTAAGTCTATATATAACATTTTTTGAAAACCATGTTATTTATTAAAATAATTGTATATAAAATATTATCATTAATTTAATTCAAATATTATACATGTATATTGATATTATTAATTAATGTGGGGTTAATCTAAGTATAAAATATTTATAAATTATATATATATAGATTATATACTGTATATATATATATAAATATATATATATTGTATATTAATATTATTAAACTAAAGTAATTACTGTAATATTATTAATAAATAAAATTTTAATTTTGTTTTTATTGTTATTATAAATTATTTCATTAATTAATTGCAATTTATTAAATGTATTAATATTTTTATATAAAAAAAAAGTTAGTATTAATACTTTATGATAAGATATATATTGAAATATAAATAATATATATATATATATATATTGAAATATAAATAATATATATATATATATATTGTATATATATATTGATATTATAATTGTTTAGTAAAAGTTTCATCAAAAATATATATATATATATATATATATATATATATATATATATATATATTATATATTTCAAGTTAATAATGTATTGATAAAAGTATTTAATAATATATACTATATAATACTTTAAATAAATATTGCAAAATATTTTTCAACATATTTTTAATTGTTTTGTTATTATTATTAACTATAATAATAATAGTAACAATAATAACACTGTAAATATTAAATAGCAAATAAATAAATAAAGTAAATAATATAGTAGTAGTAATTTAATTAATTAAATAAATAAAACTTTCAACAAAATAAATAATATTTCAAAAGTGTTTTTTTAAATATATATAAAAAATATTGTTTTCATTTTAATTAAATGAAATTTTTTGTTTCTCAATAACTGTTTATTTGATAAACATTTATATTGTTGTTATTGTAAACCAATTTCATTATATAATACACACACACAACAAAAATAATATTATATTTAGTTTTAATAGCAATAAATAAAATTATTGTGAATTAAAATCAATAATAAAATATAATTTTCTAAGATTATTATATTATAGTTTACCTTGAAGTGTTTTTTTTTATTATTATCTCATAATTGTAAATAATATGTGTTTTGTTATCAACAATTGTTTTCAATATCATCTAAATATGTGTCCGGGTATTTTCTAGTGTGTACTTCAATTTAAGTGTGTATGTGTATGTGTATGTGTATGTGTATGTGTATGTGTATGTGTATGTGTGTATGTGTTTGAGTATCTGTATGTATGTGTGTGTATGTGTGTGTATGTGTGTGTATGTGTGTGTATGTGTGTGTGTATGTGTGTGTGTATGTGTGTGTATGTGTGTGTATGTGTGTATGTGTATGTGTATGTGTATGTGTATGTGTATGTGTATGTGTATGTGTATGTGTATGTGTATGTGTATGTGTTTGAGTATCTGTATGTATGTGTGTGTATGTGTGTGTATGTGTGTGTGTGTGTATGTGTGTGTATGTGTGTGTGTGTGTGTGTATGTGTGTATGTATCTATATGTGTGTTTGTATATGTTAATGTATGAGTGTATATTTTTGTTTATATATACATTAATTATACACAAATGAATAATTAAATTTTTCAAATTTACGACATTAACAGTTAAACTATTATTAATAGTCTAAAAATTTTAAATTAAATTTTAGGAAAACTAACAAACAAAATGCAAAAATCTATTTAATTGATTGAATTACAGTAAAATATTGCACAATATTTTCAAAATTACTTAAATACTATATTTTGTATAAATAATTTATTTTGTTTTTTTTAAAAATAGTTTATTTATTAAAAGGTTAATTCTATTAATCTAATCAACAACAAAAAAATTAAATGCTATTAATTATTGTTATTAACTTTGACGTAATAAACAATGTCAAAAAATATTTTTTAATATAATTTTTCAAATTAATTATGAACTATCAAAACATTTTAATCATATTTTAATATATATAGTTTAGTTTTTATTTATTTTTTTAAAAAAATTAATGTAATCTAAATCATAATTAATCTTTTAAAAATTAGCAGATTATTAACACACATATATACACACACACACACACATACATACACATACATACACATACATACACATACATACACATACATACACATACATACACATACATACACATACATACACATACATACACATACATACACATACATACACATACATACACATACATACACATACATACACATACATACACATACATACACATACATACACATACATACACATACATACACATACATACACATACATACACATACATACACATACATACACATACATACACATACATACACATACATACACATACATACACATACATACACATACATACACATACATACACATACATACACATACATACACATACATACACATACATACACATACATACACATACATACATACACACACACACACATACACACACACACATACACACACACACACATACATACACATTACATATCACGTACTTTATCATACAATTAGGTGTAAAAATATTTATACCAAAAAAAATATATCTTTCAAAAAATTATTATTAAATACTGTAATACTGTCTATTATTTAGCATCTATTAGTTTATTTCATATAAATTATTTATCTATATAACAAAACTGTACAAGTTGAATTAGTTTTATTGTTGATAACTAATGCTTTTTTATTATAATCTAATAATATCTTTAAAAAGGTTGAAAAAACAGTGATTTTTTTGGTTTAACAAATAATTTCAAGTAATATTTATGTAGAAAACATAGTTTTTAAACCAGGATTTAATGAGTATTATTAGTATATTAGTTATAAACAAAAAAACAATAGTTTATTATATATATATACAGTATATATATTGAAGATAACTATTTATCAGTTAAATTATTAATTTTTTTTGTGTGTAATAATTAATGTTAACTGATATATTAAATATATTATATATTAGCTAATAATAATTATCGATTACATTAATTACATGATATTTTAAGTGTAATATATAATATATTATACAATATATATATATATATATATTTTCTAAGAAATATTACACAATTAAATAGACTTATTTAATACACTTATTTAATATTTGATATCAAATAATAATAATAATTATTAATTATAATAATACAATATCTTTATCCAATTATATATTATATTTTCCACATAATAGTTAGTATTATTTAGTTGTAATAATCAAAAATAATTAACTAATAATTTTTTTTAGTGATAATAACTGTCACAATATTCAACTCAACAAATTAGCTGACAATATGTAATAATATAATTATTACTAATTATTATTATTATTATTATTATTATTACTATTAATTATCTCAATGTCAAGGATTGCCTATCAATTTAGTGATGTATATAAAAGCTATCGATTTTTTCAATAGGTTTTCAATATTAGTCGTATTTTTTTTTATTAATTATTAATTAATTTATATTTTTTTATATATTATTATTATTTTTTTTAAACAAAATGTTAAAATCTTGTCTTATATTATGTTCAATACTCTATTGTTTTGGACAAATCAATGCCGTATTAGATCCTAAAGTTGTCTGTTATTATGATAATTGGCGTAAGTTTTTAATAAAATTAATTAATTTTAGAGAGAAAATTATATAAAAAAAAATAAATTAATTAATTTAAAAATAATTTTTAAAAATATTATTTTATTTTATTATTTTAAACAAATATGTAGTCACTTGGCGTACGGATGAATCAAAAATAACTGTCACTGATGTCGGTTAGTATTGTGTTATATATATATATATATATATAAAACATTAATTAAATTTAATAATTGTTATAATTAATTAATTAATAACTAAATAAATAATTAATTTACATATAACAATTAATTTGTTAAGAAATAATTATGTTATATACTGTATATACATATATGTTGTATATATATATATATAACATAATTATTATTAACTAATTAAAATAAAAAATTAAAATAAATTTTAAATATTTATTAATAATTTATTAATTAATTAATAACTTACTAAATAATTAATTATATATTACAATTAATTAGTTAATAATAATTATGTTTTATATATATATATATATATATATTGTAATTATATAATTATTATTAACTAATTAAATAAAAATTAATTTATATATATTAATATATATTATTGTTTACTATACCATATATATATATATATATAGACAGTACACTATGCACGCACATAGTCTATGGCTACCTGGGCGTTACATCCGGTAGTAAAATATTTATCGATGACCCGGACCTACTTATCAAGCGAAGTATGATTTTTTAATTAATTTTATATTATTATTATTATATATATGTATATAAATTTATTTTATTTTTTTTTAAAAAAAAACAGAGGACCTTGAACATTTTACCGGCAATAAGGGCTCGGCTAAGGCACTGTTATCTCTGGGCGGTTGGGGCTACTCCCAGGATCCGGACAAAAAAGATAACTGGGTTAGCAATCTACTCAATCACCCGGTTGCATTTGTTGACGATGTTATGGACTTTATGAAAACATACGGTTTCGATGGTATTACTATCGACTGGTCACGGGATGTCTGGACCGACTCGGATATGTCAGACTATGTTAAGGTATTGAAAGCCCTGAGATCGGAGTTCGGTACCCGATATACACTGGCCGTTACATTGGGTGCCACTACTGTACGCTATGATGTTAAAAGTGTTAGCGAGTAAGTGTACAGTACATACCTGTCCCCTATATTTTTGTGTTGTTTACTAATTATGTGTTATCATGTCTATATATAGGTTAGTCGACTTTATAACTGTCCAAACCATTGACTATCATGGCAACTGGGATGACTCGGTTGATTTTGCTGCGCCCATTGATTCCCAATTGACAACAATGAATCGTTGGTATACTGCCGGTGCCTCCCAGAGCAAATTGATTGTATGTATTACCCCCCCCCACACACACACACATACACACATATACACACATATACACACATACACATACACATACACATACACATACACATACACATACACATACACATACACATACACATACACATACACATACACATACACATACACATACACATACACATACACATACACATACACATACACATACACATACACACATACACACATACACACACACATACACAAAACAAATAATAATAATTAAAAAACTATATATCCATTTGTTTCTCTAGATGACTATACCATTCTATGCCCATACCTGGACCCTGAAAGACAGTACCCATTCGGAACCTGGTGCTCCAGCTAAGGGACCGGGAGTTGCCGGCCCGTGGACTAAAGCTGCCGGCAAATTGGGTTACAATGAGGTATTGAAATATTTTGTTGTTGTTGTTGTTGTTAACTATCAATCAATAATCCTAATTAACTAACCTAACCATAACCATCCTAATTAACTAACTAATCTAACTATCCTAATTAACTAACTAGCCTAACCGTCCTAATTAACTAACTAACCTAACCGTCCTAATTAACTAACTAACCTAACCATCCTAATTAACTAACTAACTTAACCATCCTAATTAACTAACTAATCTAACTATCCTAATTAACTAACTAGCCTAACCGTCCTAATTAACTAACTAACCTAACCGTCCTAATTAACTAACTAACCTAACCATCCTAATTAACTAACTAACTTAACCATCCTAATTAATTAACTAATCTAACTATCCTAATTAACTAACTAATCTAACCATCCTAATTAACTAACTAATCTAACCATCCTAATTAACTAACCTAATCGTCCTAATTAATAACTAACCTAACCGTCCTAATTAACTAACTAATCTAACCATCCTGCTTAATAACTAACCTAACCATATTAATTAATAACTAACATAACAATCCTAATTAACTAACTCCCCACCCCTACCCACCTATCAATAGATCTGCACCGGTATTATAGCCCATCCGAGTTCGTGGAAGATAACTCGGGACACCAAAAGCCAATCGATATACGCCGTCTACGGTGACCAATGGATCAGTTTCGAAGATCCCTTATCCTTGGAGGAGAAAACCCGATCGTCCACCAGCCAGGGTTACGGTGGCGTAACCGTACAGGCCCTGGAAAACGATGACTTCCGTAACCTATGTAACCAAGGAAAGTGGTCACTGCTGAAAGGTGTCCAAAAAGGATTGGATCGGACGCCGGTAACCCGACCACCCGTCACCGATCCGCCCATACCTACTAGCGATCCGACAGCTATCTGCAAATCGGAAGGCCTGTTCAAAGATCCTACCGACTGTCATGTCTATCATAATTGTATACAATATTTTCCCGGTGTCTATACGGATGAGATAAAACATTGCGATAATGGCCAGGGATTTGATGATAAACTAAAGAAATGTGTGGAAGAATCACTGGTTCCCGGATGTCATTGAAGAAGATCAATATCAATGGTGTTGTTGAAGACAATCATTGATTGATGGGTTAAACCAAACCAAACAAAAATCATAATCAAATCAAACCCAACAAAAAAAAATATATAATTTTTAGTTAATAACTATATATATATATAAAAAATATTATGTATATTAATTACATTTGTATTATACAGTATATATTAGTATAATATTAATTTTTTTTTTAATTAATTAATTATATACCAATTGAATTACTATTATTATTATTATTATTATTATTATTATTATTTTGTTTGTTTGTAGTAAACAATAATCAATAATATTATTATAATTAAAATAAAACTATTATAATTATATTTCCGGTATTATAATTTTTTGTGATATATATATAAGACAATTGATAGTTTAAAAACTATACTATTAATATATATATATAATTAAAACTTGATTTTTAACAAATTAAACTGTATTTATATAAAATTAATATATATTTATATTTATACTGTATATAACTATTAACCATTAATTGTATAGTTATTACCAAATTAACAATTAATAATAACAATTAAATATTAATTGAAATAAATCTATTTTTTATTTATTAATATAATTTATATATTTAAAAATTATACAATTTTTTTTAAATATTTGTGTCTCTCTCTCCTATTACAGTATTTACTTATTTTAAGTTATTATTATTATTATTATTATCAATAATAATAATATTTCATTTAGTAGTAGTAGTACTAGTAGTTAGTAATAGTATCAAAGTGTATAACATTTTTTCATAAATCTATGTATAATGAAAATAATTAATTAATTAATTAATAGTTCATTATTCAAAATAATAATTATAATAATATATAAAATTTTTGCTTTTTTAAAATCTATTCAATAAATTTATATATTTATCATATATATATATATATATATATATAATATATATCAGTGTGTATTAAACTAACAATTTACAATAATTAAATTTCATCATTAAATTTGTGTACATATATATATATATATATATATATATATAATTACTTAATAAAAATCTTATATATATATATAATGATAATAATAATAATAACCAAAATATGATACATAATATATATATATACTTATCATTAATTAAATCTAGGATATGATGATAATAATAATAATAATAATAATAATAATAATAATAATCAATCAGTAAGTCAATCAATCGATAATAATTAATTAACCAAAAAAAAGTTCATTTAAAATAATATATATATCAATTTAAATCTATGATAATGTATATAAATCTATGAAAAATTAATCAAAAAAAAAAAATTTAAACAAATTATCATAATAATTACTAATAATAATTAATTAATTATATATAATATAATAATTTAATAATAATATGTGTGTTTGTGTTTATCAAAACAACAACAACAAAAAAAACTAAATAATAATTAATTAATAATAAATGATTGAATCAGTAATTATAATATAATATAATATATATCGACAGTGAATATACTGTATATAAATGAGGTGTGATTTTGTACTCTAATAATAATAATTAATAATAAAAAATATATATAATATGTTATAATAATTGGTAATCAAATTAAATCAATCAATTAATAATAATAATTATAATTAAAAAAAAACAATTGAATTATCATTTATTTAGTAGTCGTTGTCGTCGTCGTAGTCGACGACGACGATGAGGACGACTGTTGCTGTGACTGATGATTATGATGTTTGCCATTAGGCGGCGGCGATGACATCAATGATGATGATGAAGATCCTACTGCTAACGATGACATTTTGATAGGTATGGCCGCACTGTGTGTCGACCGGATCCGAATCTTGTGGGCGTTGGGTGTCTGGTGGCCGTGTCGTTGCTGATGTACTTTCAGATTGCCGGCCTGACTGGCCGAAAACGTACAGCCCTTGAACTGGCACTTAAACGGACGTTCGCCTTGAAAACAGACAGATAGATAGATAGATAGGAGGGTATTAGTTATGATAAGATAATCAATGTGCCGGTACCAATACCCACACCCCCAGCACCCACCCCAACCCCTATATACATACCAGTGTGTACTCTATAATGTCGTTCAACATTTTGCTTATAACTCGATATAAATTCACAGCCTTTCCAATTGCACTTATATTTGTCGCCAAACTTATGGGACGTTTTATAGCCTATCGGTAATAATAATAATAGACAATAGGGTTAGTCAACAAACATTATGGATCAGTTAGTTATGGATATCAATCAATCAAAAATACCTCTATTATCCGATTTTCGTTTGCGTGGACTCTGGAGATTGGTTTGGATATTATTCGGGAAACTTTTTCGGGCACCTTTCGGCAGTGTCCGTTTCGGTATAAATTCGGTAGTATCGGTCATATCCAGATACTGGACACCACCACCACCACCACCACCGACGCCGGAACCGTTGTTCGGGTTATCTAAACCGCTACCAAACAGTATCGTATTGTCATCAAACTGGTCGTCAATTAGATCCAGTTCGGGCATCGGCTGATCGTCATCATCGTCGTCGTCGTCGTCCTCGTCATTATCGTTGACATTGTCGTAGTCGTCATCGTCTTCAAGCAGATCTTCGTCGGCAATGTCTTCCAGTAGCCGATCGGTAAATGCATCGTCCGTTTCGATAACATCCAGCAGTGTATGGCCAGCGGCTACGGCTGCGGCCGATGATGACGAGGTATTGGCCGCATTGGATGACTATATTTAATAATAATAATAATCAGTTAATAATAATAATAATAAATATTAATTAAATTAAATTATCAGTAAAACAATAGTACCGTAAATACTAACTAATAATAATAATAAGTATTAATTAATTAATTAAATTATCAATAAAACAATAGTACGGTAAATACTAATTAATAATAATAATAAGTATTAATTAATTTAATTATCAAATAAAACAATAGTACCGTAAATACTAACTAATAATAATAATAATATCTAAACTAAAACAAAACTTATCTAAAATTTTTTAAATAAATATATATTACAATAAAATTTAATTTTTACAAAAAAATAAATAAGTTTTAGATATAATAACAAGTTTTTTTAGATAATAAAAATTATTATTATTATTATTATTCCTATTATTTGGTATTATTTTGTTAACTAAATTGTATTAAATATAAATTACAAGCAAACTATGGGAGTTATTATTATTTGTATTATTATTATTATTAGTGTATTAAATAACATTATTAGTGAAAAATGTGGAGGAAAAATAAGTGGGTCAAAAATTATTGGGCAAAATAAACTACATAAGCATTTTATACAGTATATTATAACTGTATTATTATTATTATTATTATTACCGGTAAATATTGAATAAATGTTAAAACATTAGATCATATATAATATAATATCTTATGTTTTTTGTTGTATAATAATGTTAAAGCAAAAAAATTTTAAAGACATTTTAATCATATTTTTGTTTTGTTTTTTGAATATGTAATGATAGCTAAAACTAATAATTATAAATAATATACATATAATATATATATTGTAATAAATAAATTTTAAAAAAAAATTCAAAATGCATTTCAATATACAGTTATATTATTATAATATATTAAAAATTATAATAATAAAAGTACTGATAATTTAATAATAAACATATAGTTATATATATATACATATATATGTATATACAGTATATTTGACTGCAAATAATCTCATAGATTCACTGACTGATTGATTAATAGTTTTTTTTATAAATATAACAAAAAATCATTAAAAGCAATAACTAAAAGACATTTTGGTTGACACACACATACAGTACAGTACATACATAAGCAATATATACATAAGCAATATATACATAAGCAATACATACATAGCATGCAATCCATACCTACAATATATTATTATTATTATTTACTGTACAATCATTAAGTAATAGTACTGTAGTTTAGTGTATAGTTAAAGTATTGTAAAGCATTAGGTTTTTATCAATGATTATTATTATTATTAATACTGTATTATACCAGTGCTGCTGCAGCAGCTTATGTATGTATGCCACACATACATAAGCACATACACACACACACACACACACTAGCAAAATATGTTTATGGGAGAGTGCATTATATTATTTTTATGAAAGCACACACACACACATATACATAGTAATAAACATATCTAATAGTAAAATAATGTATAATATTATTATTATTATCATTGATTACAATAGCAATAATCACAACAACAACAACAACACATACATACTGTACTTAACATACATAAGCAATGCATTCAAACAACAATCAACAACAAACAAAAAAAATTATAACAATATATATGAATATAATCGGTAAATCAATTTCCTAGTGGCCATTGACCGCACACATACACACCGCACATATACACACATACATATACACACATACATATACACACATACATACACACACATACATACACACAAACACATAGGGAACGGGTGGGTATGTATGTACGGCACACACATATACCGGTACTGATTAATACCAACCTTCAAATGTCTGTTTGATGATGAATAGGATGAGTTGTTATTATTGGCTACCGATGCCGATGCCGATGTCGAGGACCTGGCGATTGACTTTTTACAGGACTCGTACTCTGTTTGCAATTGTTTGCACACTTTAACACAGTTATTGATATCCAGTTTCAGCTGATGATAGCTAAGCTGTTGGCCAACACTACTATCGGTAGCACCGGCTGTAGCTATCGTACCATTAGCTGCTGGTGAAACAGCAGCAGCACCTGTACCACCACTACCACTACCACCACTACCAGCAGCACCGGTAGTATTATCGTTGGTCAGTTCAATAATCAGACCATTCAGTTTGGATATATACTCGTTTTGTGCTAGTTTAACCTGATCCAGTACCTTGGTCAATTGTTTTTCATGGTATAACTGTTGTCTCAAACGCAGCTCCGACTGTTTCAGGTGACGGTTCTCATCTTCTAACT
Source organism: Oppia nitens (assembly GCF_028296485.1). NCBI lineage: Eukaryota > Metazoa > Arthropoda > Arachnida > Sarcoptiformes > Oppiidae > Oppia > Oppia nitens. The sequence goes on from NW_026533206.1 coordinate 928,302, forward strand.
GTCCGTTTCTCAGCAACAGTAGTTTGACTTCACTTTTTAACATATCCATCGTTTTTTTTTGTGGGGGGTAATCTTGATGTCGATGCTGCTGATGATGGTTAGGGGACAGTCGTGTTGTTGTAGTAGTTGATGGTTAGGGTCAGTCGTGTTGTTGATGGTTAGGTTATGGACAGTCGTTGTTAATGATGGTTAGGGTTAGGGGCCAGTCGTGTGTTGTTAATGATGGTTAGGTTTCGGTAGTGTCTGTAAGTGTAAGATTTATTTAAGAAGGATATGGATGGATGGGGTGGGTGTGTATAGTACACACACACACACACACACCGACACCGATACCGATACCGACCGACACAACAATTAAAAAGCTTAACTATCCTTAAAAAACAATGATATAGTTATCCAACTAATTATTATGATATCATATAAAGCAAACATACATATCATATATGAATATGCAATACACATATATGACTACCAAAAAAAAAAAAAAAATGAAAAGCATTTAGTTTTTTAAATGTTTTGTTTTTTTTAGCATTAATTTTATATTATAATTAAAAAATAAAACACATTCAATATATAATATCAATGATTATTATTATTATAATATGTATAATATGTATATCATATATGTATATCACATAGCAATCAATGAAATCAATTAATATGTGTGAATCACTTTACTAACTAATAATAATAATAATAATCTTTAAGCATATGATATATCATATAAAAGATATCATTAAAAATGTTTTATTTTTTTTTGGGTGAAAACTATTTATTAATATTATTATTAATACAATGTGTTTTTAAATGTGTTTTTAAACTGCACTTTAAATACAATGATTTAAATTAAATTAATTATTATTTAGTTTAATTTAGTTTCAAGTTTAATCATCCAACACCACAGTTACACATAATTAAAAAACTTTTAACTTAGGATCCGATTAGGAGGGGTGTGTGTGTGTGGGTGTGTGGGTCCACAAAAATTTAAATCATTTTTAATATTTAAATTAATAATTGAAACACAAATAAAATCTTCATTACATTTACAAACTATACAAACGTTTTATTGTAAGATTTGTTTACTTTTTTTGTATGGCTATTATTATTACAACACATAATACTACATGTATAGCATTGAGAGAGAGAGAGAGAGAGAGAGAGAGAGAGAGAGAGTTGGTTAAAGTTAAAGCAAAATTCAATGCTTTCCTCTCTCTCTCTGTCTCTCTCTGTCTCTCTCTCTCTCTGTGTATTGACTTCAATGCCCTCTCTCTATTGAAATGGTTATATACATTATGTGTGTGTGTGTGCTATCCCTACCATAAATTACGTCAATTAGAAAAATATACATAGATAATTTTTTGTTAATTTGTCTGAAGAGAGAGAGAGAGAGAGAGAGTAGTGTATGTGTGTGTGTGTGTGTATGTGTGTATGTGTGTATGTGTGTGTGTATGTGTATGTGTGTATGTGTGTATGTGTGTGTGTATGTGTATGTGTGTATGTGTGTATGTGTATGTGTGTGTGTATGTGTATGTGTGTATGTGTATGTGTGTGTGTGTGTATGTGTATGTGTATGTGTATGTGTATGTGTATGTGTATGTGTATGTGTATGTGTATGTGTATGTGTATGTGTATGTGTATATATGTGTGTGTGTGTGTGTGTGTGTTTGTGTATGTATGTGTATGTATGTATATGTGTATGTGTGTGTGTATGTGTGTGTATGTGTGTGTGTGTGTGTGTGTGTGTGTGTGTGTGTGTGTGTGTGTGTGTGTGTGTGTGTATAATAATGACTCTCTATAATAAAAAAGCTTATGTATGTGTGTTTAATAGTAGATATTAAACAGCAAAATATTGCTTTTTAAAAATCTCTTACTGTCCTAATAGTTTCCCCCCCTTTTTTTGTTGCTGTATAAAAGGGAAAATATATTTAATTTGTGTTAGAAATAAATTATTTTATGTTTTTTGTTACTTTTAATTATTATATATATTGAAACACTGGGAATATTAGTAAACTAAGGGAATATATTATTTTATTAAAGGGAAATGTAATTGTATTGACTTTGTCTACTCAACTAACATGAAAGCTAAATATTCTCTCTCTCTCTCTCTCTCTCTCTCTCTCTCTCTCTCTCTCTCTCTCTCTCTCTCTCTCTCTCTCTCTCTCTCTCTCTTTCTCTCACTCACTATCTATACATAAATACAGTCTCTCTCTCTCTCTCTCTCTCTCTCTGTGTGTGTCTCTGTCACACACACACACACTGTATGTGTATGTGTGTGTGTGTGTATGTGTATGTGTATGTGTATGTGTATGTGTATGTGTATGTGTATGTGTATGTGTATGTGTATTTAGTAAAATTATTATTTATGTGTGTGTGTGTGTGTGTGTGTGTGTGTATGTGTGTTTATGTGTGTGTGTCTGTGTGTGTGTGTGTGTGTGTGTATGTGTGTTTATGTGTGTGTGTGTGTATATATATATATATGTGTATGTGTATGTGTATGTGTGTGTATGTGTATGTGTATGTATGTGTGTGTGTGTGTGTGTGTGTATGTGTGTGTGTGTGTGTMTGTGTGTGTGTGTGTGTGTGTGTGTATGTGTGAATGTTTGTGTTTGTAATATAAAGTTTTATATTATAAACTGTATGTAAAATTTATAACTAAACAACAATTTATTTTTTTTAATACTGTATACAAAAATGTTAAAAATAATGTTATCATTATTATTATATGATAATAATGTGAATAAAAAAATTGCAGTAAATTTTTTTATCAGATATATATATATATATTAAAATTATTTTGAATATGCAATCTATGCCCTTAAAAATATAATTTACATTTTTTTTATTAACTATACTTTACTGTATATATATATATTGACATTTGAAAGTCATCGCCAAACATACAGATAATGAAAATTAAAAAAAAAATAAGAAATATTTAATAAAACATTTAATATGTGATATATTAGTTTATAAATAATTTTATTTATTTATTTTTGTTTTCAAATAACTATAATTTTAAATAATATATTTTAAACTATTAATTATATATTTTTTTAAAAAAATGTTAATTAAAATATCTGATACATTATTCATTAAATTAATTATAAAATTGTGATTATTTTTTATTATTGTTGCAATTAATTTAAATATTTTTATAATAAATAAATAAATAATTATTTTACATACAAATTATATTATAATATATATATTATTCAAAAAGTTATTATTCAACAACAAAAAAATGATATTAAAAAAATATTATTATTTAATTAAATATTTATAATTTATATAAATAACTTATTTGCGTTCAAACAATTAAAAATAAAATAATAATAATTAGTGTCATTATCTACTATAAAATAAAAAATTAATAATAATTATTATTATCGCTTAATAACCGCTTAATAAAAGTTTTTTTTATTAATAATAATAATAATAAAACAAAAATATATATAATTTATAATTATTTGTAATACAACTAAACAGCTAAATAACGGGCAAAAAAAGTGGTCACAAAATGTCTCGTATTGTTAGCGCCGACCGATTGAATTGCATTGAAAGCAATGTTTGGGTCGAGTTTATCGAGTTGGCCAACAAATACAAGCCGCGGGTCAATCTGGGCCAAGGGTTTCCCGATTTTCCCGCACCCGAACACATATGCCGGGCATTGGCCTCGACGGTAGTCAATCCCGATAGACCATTGATCAATCAGTATACCCGTGATTGTGGTCATCCACGGCTGACCACTGTACTCAGCCAACTATATGGCCAGTTAGTTGGCCGGCCGATTGATGCTGATTCGGAAATATTGATAACATCGGGTGCCTATCAGTCACTATTCAATACATTCATGGCTTATGTCAATCCTGGCGACGAAGTCATAATTATTGAGCCCTACTTTGATTGTTACGAACCGATGACCCGATTGGCCGGCGGTATACCTGTTTTTGTACCACTGAGACCACGTAGACAGTCGCCGCCAGTCGACGGCGATGAGGACAGTCGTAGTCCATTGAGTTCAAGCAGTGCCGACTGGATCTTAGATCCCGAGGAATTGGAGTCAAAGTTTTCGGATAAAACCAAGTTTATTGTTGTCAATACACCTAATAATCCATTGGGAAAGGTATGTAAAGCTCATACCTGATAGAGAGAGATACAGTGAGAGAGACAGATAGATAAACAGATAGAGAGACAGATAGAGAGACAGATAGAGAGACAGATAGAGAGAGAGAGAGAGACAGATAGAGAGACAGATAGAGAGACAGATAGAGAGAGACAGATAGAGAGAGACAGATAGAGAGAGACAGATAGAGAGAGACAGATAGAGAGAGACAGATAGAGAGAGACAGATAGAGAGACAGATAGAGAGACAGATAGAGAGACAGATAGAGAGACAGATAGAGAGACAGATAGAGAGACAGATAGAGAGAGACAGATAGAGAGACAGATAGAGAGACAGATAGAGAGACAGATAGAGAGAGACAGATAGAGAGAGAGAGAGAGAGAGAGAGAGAGAGAGAGAGAGAGAGAGAGAGAGAGAGACAGATAGAGAGACAGATAGAGAGAGACAGATAGAGAGACAGATAGAGAGAGACAGATAGAGAGAGACAGATAGAGAGACAGATAGAGAGAGACAGATAGAGAGACAGATAGAGAGAGACAGATAGAGAGACAGATAGAGAGAGACAGATAGAGAGAGACAGATAGAGAGACAGATAGAGAGAGACAGATAGAGAGACAGATAGAGAGACAGATAGAGAGAGACAGATAGAGAGAGACAGATAGAGAGAGACAGATAGAGAGACAGATAGAGAGACAGATAGAGAGAGACAGATAGAGAGAGACAGATAGAGAGAGACAGATAGAGAGAGACAGATAGAGAGACAGATAGATAGAGAGAGAGAGAGAGATAGAGAGACAGAGAGAGACAGAGAGAGACAGAGAGAGAGACAGAGAGAGAGAGAGAGAGAGACAGACAGAGACAGAGAGACAGAGACAGAGACAGAGACAGAGACAGAGACAGAGAGAGAGAGTTTTAATAGTTTTGTTGTTAATAATACGATAATAATAAGGTCTACACTCGCGAGGAACTGGAACTAATCGGGCGATTATGTCAGAAATATGACTGTCTCGTTGTTATGGACGAAGTATACGAATGGCTCATATATCCCGGTTCTCCCCAACGACAACACACACGTATGGCATCCCTGCCGGGTATGTGGGACCGGACCTTAACCATCGGATCGGCGGGTAAAACATTTAGCGTAACCGGTTGGAAAATCGGTTGGACATACGGACCCAGGGATCTCATCCGACCTCTGTATCTCATACATCAATCAAATGTATCGTCATGTGCGACACCCATACAGGAGGCGCTGGCCATTGGTTTTGAACTGGAATTGAAACGGTTAGATACAGACCAGTCGTATTGGCGACAGTTAACCGAGTCGTTGGTCGGGAAACGGGACAAACTATCAGCAGTGCTATCGACTAACCGATTGATGCCTACCGTACCCGATGGCGGCTATTTTATGGTAGCCGATTGTAGCCAATTGTTGGCCACCGAAAAAGTTGATATTACTGGGGAATCGGGTCCGACCAGAGGCTGGCGTTTTGCCCGATGGTTGTCCAAACATCGGGGCCTACAGGTAATACCGGTCAGTGCTTTCTACTCACGAGAACATAACTGTTTAGCCGAAAATCTCATACGATTTTGTTTTTGTAAAACTGACCGATCATTGGAAACGGCCGAACAAATTATACGGGAACTGATTGGTTGATAGGGACAGACATATTAACTAACTATTCTATAGCTAACTGTCCCCTCAAAACAAAAATAAAAATAAATAAAACTCTTCATCTCAAATTTTTTTAAAATTTTTTTTTTGATGTTATTAACTAAATGTTAATATTTAAAAAAAAAACAAACATTTATTTTGCAAAATTATTATTATTTTTTAATTAAATAAATAAATGTGTGTGTATTCAAAGTAATCGGGTATTTAATTAAAATTGAAAAATTATTTTTTTTTTTAAATAAATAAAATTAAAATTAAATAAATGATGACATTATTAAAAAAATAAAATAAAAAATAGTCAAAAATGTAGTCAATAAAAATTATTACCAATAGTCTAAACGGGATGTAAGTGTACGGGTCGGGTCGGGTCGGGTCGGGTCGGGTCGGGTCGGGTCGGGTCGGGTCGGGTCGGGACGGGACGGGACGTGTTTAATGATTAGTTATTTTTTTATTGAAAAATATGGTTAATTCTCCCGAAATTTTATCGACAATCCAATCGATAATACAGATATAAAAATCTTTTTTGCAAACATTTGCTGGTTTTGTGTCGTCTTCTTCTTCTTCTTCCTTTTGGTTATCATTGGTCCCTTCAATGGCCAACTTATTCAGTGCGTCAGTGACTGCCGCCGATCGGGCCTTCTCTATGTCATCTATAGACAAATCAAAGGCTTCGTTGGCCACCAATCGGACAGCCGATTGCCGTTCGGCTGCTACCGATCCGACAATATGGTCGACCAATTTGTTCAAATCATTGTAAGCCTTGTCCGCCAGTTTGACGCCCTGTTGCCGAACGTTATGAGTCGCCAGTCTATACGGCTGTTCAAATCCCGCGTACATTTCGACACTGACGGCCCGTTTCAGAGCCCTGATTGCCTGTTTGGCCACCAATTCAATGGACTGTTTAATAGATTTTTCATTGGGAATCATTGAATCTGTTTGTTTGCCGCTGTTGGTCACGATTGCCTGTTTGGCCGCCAAATCGACCACTTGTTTGACATTTTTATTGTTGTTTTTGTCGGGCAACACACTAGTATCGGGTGGTCCGCCAGTGTTGGTCGCAACTGTCATCGGCGGCGGCATCGGATCGCCAACTGATTTGTTTTCGTCGCTATTATTATTCACAGTAATTATTAAAGTCAAGAAAATAATAAAAAATTTTAATAAAAAAATATTAAAAAATGATAACATTATTATTATTATTTGATTTATTTTTATATTTTTAAATAATAATCACTAATATAATAGTATTAGTATAACGTTATATTTAGTATATATATATATATATATAATATTTATAATTATAATATTTAGTGTAATGTATATGTAAATTATATTCAATAAAAATATATATATATTTACTGTATATTATTATTATTATTAGTATTATTATTAACTTTGAATGTGAAACTAATTTTTGAACTTTTTTTGTTAATATTTTTAGTCCAATTAATATCATTAGTAGTGGTATTTGTGTTTAATTTTTCAAACATTTTATGGCCAGTAGTTTCTAGACTATTAATATCAAAATTCATACCTAAGATAATTAAATAAATAATAAAAAACAAAAATTTAATCAATTATTTCTCATAAATTAAAAAAAAATATATTCAGTTATATATAAGTTTCAAACCCATTGATGGCAAACAGTTAGTGATTGTAAAGTTTATTACAAAAACTATGATAAAAATTATTATTAATTTGATTGTTGTATGAATTTTCAACATTATTATTGATCATTAATAAACAATATAATTGTCAAAAAATTTTTTTTATAAATTTTATTACTAAAATAAAAATGTGTTTTTATTAAAAATCAATTTAATGCCAGTTTTATATTTAAACGCAAACAATATGATTAACATTTGATAAACAATTTATTTTGATTTTTGTTTTACTGGAAAAAAATTAAACTTACTTTTAATCCCCTCTAAAAACACATACATATTGTTAATATAAATATTAATTCAAAAAAAAAATTATTATTTCCTATTAGATTATAATAATAATAAACTATTTGTTTGTATAATAAGTTTTGTAAATAAACATATAATTAATATATATATATATATTTCTTAATATTTATTGTGATTAATATCAAAATCAAATATGAAGACAAAAATTTTAATATACAAAATAAATAAATAAATAATAATAATAATAATAATAATAATTAATATTATATATATATATAATTAATAATAATAATTATTATTATTATTATTATAATTATTATAATCACATAAAAACCGCTTAATAAAAGTTTTTTAATAATAATAATAATAATAAAACAAAAATATATATAATTTGTAATTATATGTAAAACAACTAAACAACGAAAAAAAGTGGTCACAAAATGTCACGTATTATTAGCGCCGACCGATTGAATTGCATTGAAAGCAATGTTTGGGTCGAGTTTATCGAGTTGGCCAACAAATACAAGCCGCGGGTCAATCTGGGCCAAGGGTTTCCCGATTTTCCCGCACCCGAACACATATGCCGGGCATTGGCCTCGACGGTAGTCAATCCCGATAGACCATTGATCAATCAGTATACCCGTGATTGTGCGGCCATCCACGGCTGACCACACTGTACTCAGCCAACTATATGGCCAGTTAGTTGGCCGACGGATTGATGCCGATTCGGAAATATTGATAACATCGGGTGCCTATCAGTCACTAATCAATACATTCATGGCTTATGTCAATCCTGGCGATTGAAGTCATAATTATTGAGCCCTACTTTGATTGATTGTTACGAACCGATGACCCGATTGGCCGGCGGTATACCTGTTTTTTTTGTACCGCTAAGACCCAGTATACCCGAGAGATTGTGTGGTCATTCACGGCTAATATCGAAAAATAAATTTCAAACAGTTTTCTATATTTCTACGCAAACAATATGATTGATAACATTTGATTAAACAATTTTTTTGTTGTTGTAATTTTACAGAAATTACAAAAAAATAAATAAATAAATACTTATTTTTAAATCTCCATTAAAAACATATACAGTATTAATATAAATCACAAAAAATTTATTTCCTATTTGTATTAAAAATACAAATCATTCATTAAGTCATTTTTTTTAAAAATTTAACATTTAATTTGTTTCTAATTTTTAATTACAGGTAAATATAATAATTCAAATGTCTATTAAGTATGTTTAGATAATTAAAAATTATTTTTTTTTTAAAAAAAAATTAATAATAAAAATTAAGTAAATATTAAAAATGAAATTATTAAAAAAAAGTGCATTAATAATAATAATAATAATAAGTCAATCAAAATTAAAAACAAAAATACATTACAATTCGGGTAATATGTTGTCGGGTCGGGTATTAACGGGATGGGATGGGACTGTACGGAACGGGACGTGTGTTAACTAGAGATGTTATTTATTTATTTTTAGTTTTAGTTTTTTTTTTGTTGAAAAAGATAGTAATTTCTGCCGAAATTTTGTCTAAAAGCCAATCAAGAAAACAGTAAAAAAAATTATTTTTACAGAAATTTATAGGTTTTTTGTCGTCATCTTCTTCTTCTTTTTCCGATAATTTTATTGTAAGACTTGGGCCGACAGTTGTCGAGGAGGAGGAGGAGGAGGAAGAGGAGGAAATTTTTTGAATGTTGTTGTTGTTGTTGATATCGTCGTCATCATTGGTCAAGACATTCAGCGTATGGATGGCATCTTCGATGGCTTTAATCATCTGTTTGTTCAGTTCTTTTGTCAGACTATCCAATACATTATCAATGAGCGCTTCCATCAGCTCATCCTTGATGTGATTGCGTTTAAAGTCAGTTACAATGGATGCCAACCATTGTTGGCTATCGCGATAGGCCTTAAGCCCGGCCCGCCTGACGGCTTGTCTGGTCGACAAGCGGTCAACACCGAAGTCGCGATGATTGCCGCCGCCATAGAGTCCGTTGTGTAGAGCATTATTAACGGCCGACCATATCTGCCGACGGGCTCTATTGGACTCCAGTCGTAGTTTATTAACGAAATTATCAACTAATTTGTGGCCAATAGTGGTATCGATTCTTCGATCGGTAGCCAAACTAGTAGTAGTAGTGGTAGTGGTAGTAGTAATCGACGGATTGGTAGTTATCACCAACAGATCCGTTGTTGGTATCGATGAAACCGTCGATGACTTTATCAGTTCCGACTGGTTTACGATTTCAATGCTTGTTATGATAACAACAAAAACAACAAAAATATAAAATATTTTAGAAAGTTTTGAATATTTTCGAGAAAAACAAACCGCAAAAAATACAATTCATGGATAAAAAACATTTTTGATTTTTTGTTTGTTTTCTATTAAATATATTTTTAAAAAAAAATTAATTTTCACAAACAAAACAAAATGTTAATATAATATAAAAAATTTTTTTTAATAATTAGAAAATATTAATTTTTGTTTTTGATTATATTTATTATACATTATATACTTATAAATTATGACTAATAATAATATAAAGTATATATATATATACTATACTATACTTTTTTGTTGTGTTAATATTATTATTAATAGTAGTAGTAATAGTTGTTGTAATTTTTGGCTTAAACTTTAATAGTTTATCATCAGTTTGTATGGTATTTAATGCAAAATTTATATCTGAAAAATAATAATTAATATATATATTAAAAGTCAATTATTATTATTATTATTATTTAATATATATACAGTATAAATCATATAACAAACCCATTTTTGGTGAACATTTAATATTATTGATAGTAAAGTTCATTGAAATTATTATTATTACTGTAAAATAATTATTAGACATATTATTTAAATGTACAGTAATATACCGTTAAATTAGTTTATAAGTTTTTTAAACAACATATATATATATTATATATATATATATATTATATATATATATATATTTACTAATATCAGTTAACTCTATATATATATATAATTAAAAAATTAAATCAATAATTATAACAATTAGAGTATAATATCTATGGATATAATGCAATGAAAGTTATAATTTCAATGTTTAGTAAATTTTTTTTCTATCAATTGAATTATTATTTTATTAAAACAATTTTATTTAGTGTTTCATTTAAATACTAGATTTTATTTTTTTAATCCCATAATTAAACACATATACAAACTGTTAATCTAATCTATAATAATAATAATAAGTTTAATCCTTAAAAAAATTTTTGATTTCCTATTTGATTACAACTATCAAAGTTTAGTATTGTTGTTGTAAATGATTTTATTTAATTAAATAAATAGAAATAACTGTATTTATCGATAAATATTAATATTGAAGAATATAATAATAATAATAATAATAATAAACAAGGGTTAGTTCACATATTGCGTTTGAACTTGAGGGGAGTGGGGGGGGATTGGCCAAAGCGAACTTTTCCAAACAAATGGGATGGAAGGGGTAGAGACTTATTGACAATAAGTTATTGTAAGGAATAAATAAATTATGTGAATCGCCCCCCAAAATGTTAAACTTATTTATTAATAATAAATTTTAATATAAAATATCTAAATTATTTTTATTTATTTACTAATTGATAATTATTTATTAAATTATTAATAGTAAAAAAAAATCATAATAAATTTTATAATATAATTATAATTTTCAAAAGTTTCAAATATTAAATGAAAAATTAATACACAAATTGATTGACAAAAAAAAATTTGAATTACAAACAAAATTAAAAAAAAATTATGACATTATTTTAAAAACAATTATATATGTGTGGCGCACATGTATACCCATGCATAGATAGTGGGGAACTACATGTATATACGGTACACATAGAGTATGTTATATATATATATATATATATCTATGAATTTTTAACTGGAATCCTAATGGTCACAGCCTTACACTCTGTATACTCCCGAATGCCGTCTTCGCCCAATTCACGGCCATAACCGGACATCTTATAGCCGCCAAACGGTGTCTGAACCGCTGCCGTATCGTAACAGTTAACCCAAACGGATCCGGCTTTGACTCCCTGTGCAAATACCAGTGCTTTATTTAGATCATTGGTCAGTATACCCGAACCTAAACCATATTGTGTTGTATTTGCTCTTTTGATCACTTCATCCAATGATTTATATTTCAATATTTGCTGAACGGGTCCAAAGATTTCTTCACTACAACCATAAAAAATAATTGAATTGAATTGAAATGTTATGTTTGTATTGTATGGACAGGTAGTCTCTCTCTCTCTCTATATCTCTCTATATCTCTCTATATCTCTCTCGCTCTCTCTCTATCTATCTCTATGTCTCTCTCTCTCTCTAAACAAAAAAAAATGAATTTAAATTATATATTCATATATATTGTATGGACAGGTAGTCTCACTCTATCTCACTCTATCTCTCTCTCTCTCTCTTTATCTCTATGTCTTTCTCTCTCTCTCTTTCTCTAACTCTCTCTCTCTCTCTCTCTCTCTCTCTCTCTCTCTAAACAAAAAAAAATGAATTTAAATTATATATTCATATATATTGTATGGACAGGTAGTCTCTCTCTCTCTCTCTCTCTCTCTCTCTCTCTCTCTCTCTCTCTCTCTCTCTCTCTCTCTAAACAAAAAAAATGAATTTAAATTATATATTCATATATATTGTATGGACAGGTAGTCTCTCTCTCTCTCTCTCTCTCTCTCTCTCTCTCTCTCTCTCTAAAAAAATGAATTTAAACTATATATTCATATGTATATTAAGGACAGGTAGTTGTATTGTTTTAAACTAACTAACTAACCGTGCAATACGCATATCATCGGTAACATTGGCAAAAACAGTGGGTGCCACAAAATAGCCACTCGTACCCACTTTGACACCGCCGGTAACCAATTGGGCGCCCTCTTGTTTGCCACTTTCTATCAGATCCAATACATTACGCTCCTGTACGTCATCGATAATAGGTCCCTGTACGGTATCCCTTAATCGTGGATCACCTAATTTACGCGACTGGGCTAACTGAGCCGCTCGTTTGACAAATTCATCGTAAATGGATTCGTGTACAAAAGTTCGGGTACCGGCACAGCAGCACTGGCCTACAAAATGATGATAATAATAATAGCCAATAGTTAGCACAGGTATTATAGATTTTTGTTGTTGTTGTTTTTGTTGTTGGTTAGGTATAAAGACATACCAGTGTTAGCAAAACAGGCGTCGTGTGCTATACGGACAGCTTCGTCCAGATCGTAGTCTTCGGTGACCACTAGCGGCGATTTGCCGCCCATTTCCAGTGTTACACGTTTCATGTTGTCCGCGGCCGACGATCGGACAATCAGTTTGCCGACTTCGGTCGAACCGGTAAATGCAATCTTATCGACATCCGGATGGCCAGTCAATGCCGCACCGGCCGTATGTCCATAACCGGGTACAATGTTGACTACGCCCGGCGGAAACCCGGCCTCTTTGACCAGACTGGCCGTATAGAGTGCCGATAGAGGTGTTTGTTCGGCCGGTTTCAGTACAACCGTATTGCCGGTGGCCAGTGCCGGCCCGAACTTCCACGATAACATCACCAGCGGATAGTTCCACGGTATGATTTGGCCGCAAACACCGATCGGCTCCAGTCGGGTAAATGCAAACTGTTTGCCGTCTATTGAATGGGTCAATCAAAACAAACAGTTAGTTGTGTCCAATTTAGATGGACAGTTAGTTTAGTAACCGCCTCCCCCTCCCTCATCACCCGTCCCCGCCCAATTACCTGCTGGTATGGTATTGCCGTGAACTTTGTCAGCCCAGCCGGCATAGTAGCGAAAAGTGCCGATAACGCCGTCGATATCAAACTCGGCTTCGGCTATCGGCTTACCGACATCGGCCACCTCCAAGTCCAGCAGTATCTCCCGGTCCCTTTCAATCAGATCGGCCAATCGGTTAAGCAGTCGACCCCTCTGGGAGGCGTCCATTGTACGCCATTCAGAGTTCAATTCAAATGCACGTTTGGCCGCTTTTACCGCTGCTATCGATGTTTGAACTAATTTGTGTTTATAAAAATAGTCATATAATTTATTTTTATAATGTTATAAAAGACAATTAGGGGACATACAGTTACTTAGCTAACTGTTCCTCTAATAATAATGATAAACAACTAAATATATTTTTAAAAAATATAAATAATTTTATTATTAACTAAAATTTTAAATGTCTAGTTGTGTTTAGTAATGTTAATGAAAAAATAAATTATTTTATGTTTACACATAAAAAAATTACTTATAAATAATAATAATAATAAACTACTAATTAATAGTTAAAATTCTATAAAAAAAATATGTAGTATAATGTTATAATGTTTTTTAAAAAAAAAAAAATTTACTTAAAAAAGTATTATAAATGAAAAAAATGTTTTAAATTTTTTTATGTGTATATAAATTATAATGATTTAGCAAAAAATGTTAAAAATAAAATGTTTTGTCAAATCAAATCAAAAAAAAAATGTAATATCGGGTAAATGTATGGTTCGGGTCGTGATTTTATCGGGATTTTTCAATAAACAATAATTCATTCTTCGATAACATAGGAAGTGTTTATGAATTTTTTTTTGCCGGATAAATGTGTATTAATAGTTAGGGAATTGTTCTGCAAATACCAGTCAATAAAACGAAGAAAAACATTTTTCTTGACATTGATGTCGTCGTCTTTTTTTGTTGGAGAAGAAGAAGAAGAAGAAGAAGAAGTTGGTGCCAAATATGTCTGTTGTTTTGATGGTTTGCTGTCATCGATGTCTGGCTTAACAGTTGTTGTTGTTGTTATTGTCAAACCATCTGCAAGACTGGTGGCAACGGTTGTCGATGAGAAGGAAGACATGGTTAAGGCATCTTTGGCCAACTTATTGAGGGCATCAATGACTGCCACCGATCGGGCATTTTCTATGGTTTTCATCGCCAAATGTAAAGCTTTGTTGGCCAAATAACGGACACTAGATTGCCGTTCGGCGGCTACTGAACCGACAATCTGGTCGACCATTGCCGACAACTCATTGTATGCTTTAGCCTTGGCTTTGACGCCCTCTTCACGGACCGATTGAGCGGCCATTTGATATCCTTTATGAATACCACTGTCCATTGCACGGTCGATGGCCCGATCCAGTGACCAGACAGCCTGTTCGGCGACCAAATCAATGGATTCTTTAATAGATTTTTCATTGGGAATCATTGAATCTGTTTGTCCGCCGTTGTTGGTCCCGATTGTCTGTTTGGCCGCCAAATCGGCCACTTGTTTGACATTTTTGTTGCTGTTTTTGTCGGACAACAACACACTAGTATCGGGTGGTCCGGCAGTGTTGGACACAACTGTCATCGGCGGCGGCATCGGATCGACAATTGTTTTGTTTTCGTCGCTATTGTTATTTACAGTGATAGTCAAAGTCATGAAAATAATAAAAATTTTTAATAAAAAACTATTAAAAAATGATAACATAATTATTATTATTATTTGAATTATTATTACTTATAATTCAATAAAAAAAGTTTAAAGAATTTATATTTTTAAATCATATAATAACTAGTGATATATCAATAGTACTGTATAACTAAATATTTAGTGTATATATATATATATATAATATTTATAATTATGATATTTAGTGTGATGATATATGTAAAATATATTAAATAAAAAAAAATATATATATATAGTTACTGTATATTATTATTATTATTATTATTATTATTATTATTAGTATTATTATTATTAACATTGAATATGAAACTAACTTTTTGAAACTTTTTTTGTTAACATTTTTAGTCCAATTAATATCATTAGTAATGATATTTGTGTTTAATTTTTCAAACATTTTAGGGCCAGTAGTTTCTAGACTATTAATATCAAAATTCATACCTAAGATAATTAAATAAATAATAAAAAAAACAAAAAATTTAATCAATTATTTCTCATATCGTTTAAGTCAAAAATAATAATTAATAAAAAAATATATGTATATTAAAAGTTAATTATTATTATTATTTAATATATATATATATATACAGTATATATATATATTTATATCATATAACAAACCCATTTTTGGTAAACATTTAATATTATTGATCGTAAAGTTCATTGAAATTATTATTATTACTGTAAAATAATTATTAGACATATTATTTAAATGTACAGTAATATACCGTTAAATTAGTTTATAAGTTTTTTAAACAATATATATATATATTATATATATATTTACTAATATCAGTTAACTCTATATATATATATATATAATTAAAAAATTAAATCAATAATTATAACAATTAGAGTATAATATCTATGGATATAATGCAATGAAAGTTATAATTTCAATGTTTAGTAAATTTTTTTTCTATCAATTGAATTATTATTTTATTAAAACAATTTTATTTAGTGTTTCATTTAAATACTAGATTTTATTTTTTTAATCCCATAATTAAACACATATACAAACTGTTAATCTAATCTATAATAATAATAATAAGTTTAATCCTTTTAAAAAAAAATTTGATTTCCTATTTGATTACAACTATCAAAGTTTAGTATTGTTGTACAGTAAATGATTTTATTTAATTAAATAAATAGATATAAATAGAAATAACTGTATTTATCGATAAATATTAATATTGAAGAATATAATAATAATAATTATTATAAACAAGGGGTAGTACACATATTGCGTTTGAACTTGAGGGGAGTAGGGTGGGGTGGGGGAGGGGATTGACCAAAACAAACTTCCAAGCTAGGGGGAGTTATGGGGTATAGACTTATTGTAAGGAATAAAGAAATTATGTGAATCGCCCCCCCCCCCCCCAAAATGTTAAACTTATTTATTAATAATAAATTTTAATCTAAAATATCTAAATTATTTTATTTATTGACTAATTGATAATTATTTTTATTAAATTATTAATAGTAAAAAAAAAATCATAATAAATTTTATAATGATATTTTCGGTTATTATAATTATAATTTTCAAAAGTTTCAATTATTAAATGAAAAATTAATACACAAATTGATTGAAAAAAAAAATTTGAATTACAAACAAAATTAAACAAAAAAAATTATGACATTATTTTAAAAACAATTATATATGTGTGGCGCACATGTATACCCATACATATAGATAGTGGGGAACTACATGTATATACCAGTGTGAGTGCGCAACTGAAAATAGTACCTCTACACTATCAACTGAAGCACTGTTTTAAAAAATTAATTTCATGTACAGTAAGTGCCGACGAAATTAAACCAAAGCTTACAAATATATTTATTAAAATACTACATAAAAATTAAAATAGTAAGAAATTAATAGTTATAATTAATTAAATTTTAATAACAAATTTTTGATATTATTACTAATAATTTAAATAACACAATATTAAAATAAAAAATAATTAAATATCACAATGAAAATAATTGAAATATACATAAAAACATTTAAGTAAACAAAATAATAATCAATTTCTGCATCTATGTCTATTATAAATATAAATAAATACATTTTTCCTTCATCTTATCTGTAAACTAATTTTTTAATTTAAAATAAAATATATTTTTAAGTATTATGTTATTTATTATTTAAGTATGATTGTTTTACTAATTAAACGAACTTTAATTTTTTAAAATTATAATATTTAATAAAATTTTATTGCAACTAAATATAAATATATTTGTCAATTATTGTGGTTAAACTTTGTTGGCACTTACTGTACTGAAAAATTATTATTTAACTATATATCAAAACAATGTTTCAGTTGATAGTGTAGAGGTACTATTTTCGGTTGCATACTCACACTGGTATATACTGTATACACATAGAGTCTGTTATATATATATATATATATATATATATATCTATGAATTTTTAACGGGAATCCTAATGGTCACAGCCTTACACTCTGTATACTCCCGAATGCCGTCTTCGCCCAATTCACGGCCATAACCGGACATCTTATAGCCGCCAAACGGTGTCTGAACCGCTGCCGTATCGTAACAGTTAACCCAAACGGATCCGGCTTTGACTCCCTGTGCAAATACCAGTGCTTTATTTAGATCATTGGTCAGTATACCCGAACCTAAACCATATTGTGTTGTATTTGCTCTTTTGATCACTTCATCCAATGATTTATATTTCAATATTTGCTGAACGGGTCCAAAGATTTCTTCACTACAACCATAAAAAATAATTGAATTGAATTGAAATGTTATGTTTGTATTGTATGGACAGGTAGTCTCTCTCTATATCTCTCTCTCTCTCTCTCTCTCTCTCTCTCTCTCTAAACAAAAAAAAATGAATTTAAATTATATATTCATATATATTGTATGGACAGGTAGTCTCACTCTATCTCACTCTATCTCTCTCTCTCTCTCTTTATCTCTCTCTCTCTCTCTCTCTCTCTCTCTCTCTCTCTCTCTCTCTCTCTCTCTCTCTCTCTCTCTCTCTCAAAAAAAAATGAATTTAAATTATATATTCATATATATTGTATGGACAGGTAGTCTCTCTCTCTCTCTCTCTCTCTCTCTCTCTCTCTCTCTCTCTCTCTCTCTCTCTCTCTCTCTCTCTCTAAAAAAAATGAATTTAAATTATATATTCATATATATTGTATGGACAGGTAGTCTCTCTCTCTCTCTCTCTCTCTCTCTCTCTCTCTCTCTCTCTCTCTCTCTCTAAAAAAATGAATTTAAACTATATATTCATATGTATATTAAGGACAGGTAGTTGTATTGTTTTAAACTAACTAACTAACCGTGCAATACGCATATCATCGGTAACATTGGCAAAAACAGTGGGTGCCACAAAATAGCCACTCGTACCCACTTTGACACCGCCGGTAACCAATTGGGCGCCCTCTTGTTTGCCACTTTCTATCAGATCCAATACATTACGCTCCTGTACGTCATCGATAATAGGTCCCTGTACGGTATCCCTTAATCGTGGATCACCTAATTTACGCGACTGGGCTAACTGAGCCGCTCGTTTGACAAATTCATCGTAAATGGATTCGTGTACAAAAGTTCGGGTACCGGCACAGCAGCACTGGCCTACAAAAAAAAATAATAAATAATAATAATTAGTTAGCGCAGGTATTATAGATTAGTATTAGTTATTTTTGTGGTTAGATATATGACATACCAGTGTTAGCAAAACAGGCGTCGTGTGCTATACGGACAGCTTCGTCCAGATCGTAGTCTTCGGTGACCACTAGCGGCGATTTGCCGCCCATTTCCAGTGTTACACGTTTCATGTTGTCCGCGGCCGACGATCGGACAATCAGTTTGCCGACTTCGGTCGAACCGGTAAATGCAATCTTATCGACATCCGGATGGCCAGTCAATGCCGCACCGGCCGTATGTCCATAACCGGGTACAATGTTGACTACGCCCGGCGGAAACCCGGCCTCTTTGACCAGACTGGCCGTATAGAGTGCCGATAGAGGTGTTTGTTCGGCCGGTTTCAGTACAACCGTATTGCCGGTGGCCAGTGCCGGCCCGAACTTCCACGATAACATCACCAGCGGATAGTTCCACGGTATGATTTGGCCGCAAACACCGATCGGCTCCAGTCGGGTAAATGCAAACTGTTTGCCGTCTATTGAATGGGTCAAACAAAACAAACAGTTAGTTGTGTCCAATTTAGATGGACAGTTAGTTTAGTAACCGCCTCCCCCCTCCCTCATCACCCGTCCCCGCCCAATTACCTGCTGGTATGGTATTGCCGTGAACTTTGTCAGCCCAGCCGGCATAGTAGCGAAAAGTGCCGATTACGCCGTCGATATCAAACTCGGCTTCGGCTATCGGCTTACCGACATCGGCCACCTCCAAGTCCAGCAGTATCTCCCGGTCCCTCTCAATCAGATCGGCCAATCGGTTAAGCAGTCGACCCCTCTGGGAGGCGTCCATTGTACGCCATTCAGAGTTCAATTCAAATGCACGTTTGGCCGCTTTTACCGCTTTATCGATGTCGGCCTGTAATTTGTGTGTATGTATATATATATATAAAAAACAGTCATATTTTTTATGTGTATGTGTGGTATGGGTATGGGTATGGGTATGGGTATGAATATGGGTATGGGTATGGGTATGGGTATGGGTATGGGTATGGGTATGGGTATGGGTATGGGTATGGGTATGGGTATGGGTATGGGTATGTGTTAGGTAGTAGTGGTGGTAGTGGTGGTTGTGTAATACTAACGGCATCGCCCTCTTGAATATCGGCCAACTTTTCATTGTTGGTCGGGTTTATTGTTGAAAATGTTTTACCGCTAACCGAGTTATGCCATTCATTGTCAATGAATATCTAATTAATAAAAAAAATTAATAAAATAATTAATAAAATTATTAATAAAATAATTAATAAAATATTAAATCATTAAATAGTTTATTTTGTATTTAAATTATTTAGACTTAAATGTTTATTTAAAAATAATAAAATCTATACATTTATTTAATTTTTTATAAATAGTTAAAATAGTAAAATATTTTTTTCAAGTTTAATAATAATATTAATTAAAAAAAATAGTTAATTAATAATAATTTAATTTTAAATACCTGTGTATATTTGACAGTTGGTGCCATTTTTTGATATATATATATATATATATATATACTAAAAATGTGAGATATATATGTATTAAATATAAAAATTTTTAAATAAAATTTTTAAAATAAAATTAAAACTACTATTAATAATAATAAATAAGTTGACAGCAAATTAAAACTTATTTTTATATACAATATTATACTAACCTTTTTTGTTTTGTTTATCGATTAGTTTATACTATAGTTTACAACAAATAAAACGATATATGATATCAGTGTCTAGTAATAGGAGATAAGTAAATGTGTGTATTATTTGCGATAAAAATATTTTGAGTTTTGAACTCAAACTTATACTAAAAGTTTATGTTATTTGTATTTTAAATTTTTTAAAAAAAATAAAGTGTTTTTCTTAAATACTAAAAGTTATTTATAGTAGTTGTCGTTAGTATTATATATATACTGTATATACTGTTAGTAAAGTATTTTTTATCTCTCTCTCTCTCTCTCTCTCTCTCTCTCTCTCTCTCTCTCTCTCTCTCTCTCTCTCTCTCTCTCTCTCTCTCTCTCTCTCTCTCTCTCTCTCTCTCTCTCTCTCTCTCTCTCTTTCTCTTAGACATCAAGTAATAGTAGTAATAATAACTGTATATTAATTAGGGGATAGATTTGAAAAACTGTACGTTTGTATAGATCCCTCCATCCCTTAAAAAAAATCCCCCCAAAAAAATTAATGTAATTTTTATGTAATTGAAACTTACATTTTGTCTTTACTGTCATTCAATTATTCATACATTGTTTAAAAGATTAGATTTTTAAAAAAATAAATAAATACTAATATAAACTATTAGATTATTATTTTTTTAAAAAAAAAATAATTATAAAAATACTAAACTAAATTAATATATGTATATATTGGGAAATTTGGGTCTAGTTCATAAGATCTAAACTCATTTGACCCAAACTTATTTGACCCAACTCATTTGATCTAAACTTATTTGACCCAACTCATTTGACCCAAACTCATTTGACCCAAATCACTTGACCCAAACTTATTTGACCCAAATCACTTGACCCAAATCACTTGACCCAACTCATTTGACCCAAATCACTTTACCCAAATCATTTGACCCAAACTTATTTAACCCAAATATTTATTATTTTATTTTTCAAACTATATAATTATATATAAATAATACAAACTTAATAATTGGAAATATTCTGGTTTTTTTTTAAATAAATATGTAATAACTTAATATTATTAAGTTCTAAATTATTTTATAGATTAAATAGATTATTATATTATTTATATAATTAATTAAATAAAATTATTAAGTTTTATATTACTTATATATAATTATAGTTTGAAAAAATAAAATAATAAATATTTGGGTCAAATAAGTTTGGGTTAAATGATTTAGATCAAGTGATTTGGGTCAAATGAGTTGGGTCAAATGATTTGTGTCAAATGATTTGGGTCAAGTGATTTGGGTCAAATAAGTTTGGATCAAGTGATTTGGGTCAAATGAGTTTGGGTCAAGTGATTTGGGTCAAATGAGTTTGGGTCAAATGATTTGGGTAAAATAAGTTTGGGTCAAATGAGTTTAGATCTTATGAGTGCGACCGGGGAAATTTCCTTCAATTTTATAAAATAAAATTGTTGTCTCTCAACGCTAATGTTAATTAAGGACATACAGTATATATATATAATACTATGAGTGCATTGTATAACTACAGTATTTAATAGATAGACATCTCATCATTAAATAAATTAAAAAATAAATTTTTTTTTACTAATGTTAAACACATTTAGCAAAGATATAATTATTAATAATAATAATAATAATAATAATAATAATAATAATAATAATAATAATAATAATAATAATAATAATAATAATAATAATAATAATAATAATAATAATAATAATAATAATAATAATAATAATAATAATAATAATAATAATAATAATAATAATAAAGTAATATATTATATAATGAATGATATCTTCTTTTTTTATGTGTGTCTTTGTCTAAAAAAAATTAAAATTTATATGAGTTTTAAAACTTAAATATATATATATTTTTTATAATCAATTTCAAGGCTATAATTATCATACAGTACTACTGTATATACCATAAGATTATATATTATTATGATTTATAATATTATATTATTTATTATCATATTTATATTTAAAAAAAAATAATTTATTGACACTTTTATGTTATCTACTACAATACTGTATATATAAAAAAATAAAATACTATTTAATGTTTTTATGTAATTTTATTTTAATCTACTAAAACATATATAAATTTTAAAAATTTTGTTAAATTATTAACCTTGAAAATAATTTTTTTGGGGGGGAGGTTAGGGGGCGTATAGTGTGTGTGTGTGTGTGTGTGTGTGTGTGTGTTTGTGTGAGTATGTGTGAGTATGTGTGTGTGTATGTGTGTGTATGTGTGTGTGTATGTGTGTGTATGTGTGTGTATGTGTGTGTATGTGTGTGTGTKTGTGTGTGTGTGTGTGTGTGTGTGTGTGTATGTGTGTGTGTGTGTATGTGTTTGTGTGTGTATGTATGTATGTGTGTGTGTATGTATGTATGGTGTGTGTGTATGTATGTGTGTGTGTGTGTGTGTGTGTGTGTGTGTGTGTGTGTGTGTGTGTGTGTGTGTGTGTGTGTGTGTGTGTGTGTGTGTGTGTGTGTGTGTGTGTGTGTGTGTGTGTGTGTGTGTGTGTGTGTGTGTGTGTGTGTGTGTGTGTGTGTGTGTGTGTGTGTGTGTGTGTGTGTGTGTGTGTGTGTGTGTGTGTGTGTGTGTGTGTGTGTGTGTGTGTGTGGAAATATAATAGTTTCAAGTATATTTATATTAAAATTAAATTTTGTTTTTTCAAAAAAAATAGCTAATAAATTAAAAATTTATTACATTATAACAAAATTACATATTGACTGATATTTATTGTAAAATTAAAAAAAAATTTCAGATAATTTAAAGATATAGTAGATATTGTATTGTATTTTTTTCATTATTTAATTTTGAAATTTATTAAAATATTTACATAAAAATATATATAAACTTTTTTTGTTATAATGTATACCATAACCAGGGTTTTTAAAACAAGGCAATAGACAATAGATGCCAATTGTAGGTAAATGCCTATAAATGCCAGTCTCTCATATATTTTCTGGTTATCTATTATTATAATTTTATATTATTAATTAATTAAAAAAAAATATATTATTTTATAATTTTTAAAATACTGATTTACATTGAAATAAAAATAAATAAATATTTTTTAATTTAGAAATAATAACAATTATTATCTAAGTTTACAAAATAATAAATTTTTATTAGTAATTTTTATAATAATTTTTTTTTTATTAAAAAATAATAATTATAATTTTTCAATCAATTACTCAATAAAATCTCTGTTAAATATTTGTTAACCATAAATGGCTCTTCCATTTGTGTCCCAATGGGCCGCACAATGATCTTATTGTGTCTAATCTTAATAGTTACCCATTATCTATGCAAACATACATGTGCTGCTGGCATACATGTGCAACACACATATATCATTATATATAATACTTTAAAATAATGTCATAATTTCATAATTTTGTTTGTAATTGAAATTTTGTCAATCAATTTGTATTAACTTTTTTGATAACAAAATAAAAAAAAATAACTTTTTTTTGTAATAAATTTTTAATTAATAATAATTATTATATAAAATATAAAATTATTTTATTATTTTTTCAATCAATCAATCAAATTACTGAATAAAATCTCTAATATATTTGTTAACCACTAATGGCTCTTCCATTTGTGTCCAATGAGAACAGCCGTCAATGTAGCGGACGGTTAGATTGTCGACATATTTGTGCGCAGCGGCTAACTGTGGGGACAGATAGCTATCTTTAGTACCTAATAAAACCAAATCAAACAAACAAATTTAATTTAATTAAATACTACTAAACAATAGTTTTATAGCTAACTGACCCCAAATGATAAGCGTAGGTATAGTCGAAACCCTGTAGCCATTGCTAGGCTGTACAGCCGTATTATAGCCCCATATCATAGCCCGATACCAGTTCAATGGTCCGGTAAACCCTGACCTATGAAATGTATATTTATAGGCATCTAAATTATCACCCGGGCCTAGAACCGGCTGTCCATTAGCCTTACGAAACGAGTAGTCAAATATATAGTAGTCGTTTGACTGTAATGCCAGCTCCGGTAGTTTAGGTAGACTAAAGAAAAACATATACCACGATAGGAAAAATTGTTGCCATCCCTGTGCCCTGGCTTCGCGATACATCATCGGATGCGGACTATTAATAATAATCAATTTGGATACCAGTTCCGGATATTTTAGGGCAAACCCCCAGCCAATAGCACCGCCCCAGTCGTGGGCAACCAATACTACATTACGTAACCGGAGTTCCGTTAATAGATCCCTGAAATCGTCGACAATCTTATCGATTGTATAGTTATGGATACCCCGGGGCTGATCTGTTTGACCGTAACCCCGGTTGTCCACTGCTATGACATGATAGTCATCGCCATTATTGCCGCCGCCGCCGCCACCAAACTCACGGATCTGATGGCGCCATGAATACCAAAACTCGGGAAAGCCATGTATGAACAGTAGGGTCTGTTTTGCAGTCAATGGATCCCCTTTTGATACATAATGCATACGTATTTGCTGTCAAAATAAAATTAATTAATTAATTAAATTAAAAAAAAATTTTAGTATAATTTTTAAGTATAATTTTTAAGTATAATTTTGAAGTATAATTTTGAAGTATAATTTTTATTATACTTTTTAACTATAATTTTTAATATAATTTTTAGTATAATTTTTAGTATAATTTTTAGTATAATTTTTAACTATAATTTTTGGTATAATATTTAGTAATAATTTTTAGTAATAATTTTTAAGTATAATATTTAAGTATAATATTTTATTGAATAGTATAATTTTAGTATAATTTTTAACTATAATTTTTGGTATAATATTTAGTATAATATTTAGTAATAATTTTTAGTATAATTTTTAGTATAATTTTGAAGTATAATTTTGAAGTATAATTTTTATTATACTTTTTAACTATAATTTTTAATATAATTTTTAGTATAATTTTTAGTATAATTTTTAGTATAATTTTTAAGTATAATTTTTAGTATAATATTTAGTAATAATTTTTAGTAATAATTTTTATTATAATTTTGAACTATAATTTTTAGTATAATTTTTAAGTATAATTTTTAGTAATAATTTTTAGTAATAATTTTAAGTATTTTTTTTAAATTAATTGATTAGTAAAATAAATTATGTGTTTATTTTTTGTTGTTGTTGTTGTTTATAACGTGATATTAATTTTCATTATTAGTTTATTGCATATATAAAAAAAGTTTAATTATTATTACTTTATATTTTTTTTAGGTATTATTTAATTCAGGAGATTATATGATATATTTTTTTTATTTAATTATTTTATAATTTATAAATATATTGTGTATATATATATTTTTATACACTATTATATCATATACACTAATATTATTAGTGTATATATATATATATATATATATACCTTGAGTTGGACGTAATGATGTGTTCCCAGATCGGGATCCTGTAGACAATCGGGTGGTACATCCCGGCGCTTGATATAGAAATATTTTGAACCATTTTTAACCATTGAAATCAATAGATAACACGACACTAGTAGGCCATAGACTGAGGCAATAGTGGCCACTATTAGTTGGGACACAAATTTTTTCATTATCAATAAATAAAATTAATTACATATATATATTAAATATAAAATATTATATAATTAATTATCATAGAAAACATAAAATTTGTTAATTTTTTAAAAGTCTAAATTTTCTTAATTAATCTAAAATTATTTTATGTTTATATACATTATTATATGTTTGATTGTGTACTAAAAAAAATAATTATGTATTTTGACTAATATTTTTGTTATTATTATTATTATAGCTATTTATGGCCATTATTTTGTGTACTGTATTATCTATATAATAGTTATATATATATATATATACAGTATATATATATATATATATATATATTTGTTATTGAAGGCCAAACAACCATGTTGAAAATAGTTATAATGTATTATACTGTATATATATATATATATATATTATATACAGTAGTATATACCGGTATATTAAAAAGGACAGGGATGTACTCATGTGCACTAGTAGTACAGTAATAGCAATTATTTTAACATTGAGATTGTACTAAAAAAAATTTAAATTATATAAAATAATTGATAAATTTTTTTTATTAACTAGTCTATGTTTTACTATAGATTATTAATATATATATATATATATCTTAAATAATATGTATGTTTAAAATGTATTATAAAACTTTTATAAATAAACTATTTTCTAACTATATATCGTATATATAAAATTATATAATTAATTATAATCATAAATATTACTAAAATTAATTTAGTGTTTTTAAAAACTTTTGAAAAACAATTAATTATAATATATTTTTAAACAAAAATTTTTTTAAAACAAAATGTAGACATCATTTATTAATGTCTATACATGTAATATATGTTATATATCTTTTAATTAATTAATTACTATTTATTATTTTTTAAAAATTAAATTACAATATACAGGTGCAGTTATATATATATATATATATTTATATTTTAAACTTTGTACTGTATATATATAATTAATACAATTATAATAATAATAAAAAATTTAAACTATATTTTGATGATATATAATACATGTGTATAAATACCGTATAATATATATATATATATATATACTGTATATATAATATATTGCATAATATATATGAAATACTTTAGATATTACGTAAACAAACCGTTTTCATAGCAATTATAGATTAAAAATAAAACGATTTATTTTGTTTGAAGTTTCATCACTAATAATAATATACAGTATTATATGATTGTTTAAAACACACATTATATTTACAATTTAAATATTTTACAAACAAGTGTCAAGTATTAAAAAATTTATATTAAAATAAAACTTAATAATAATTATTATTAATTGTTTTAATATATGTTTTTCAGTATTTTTTATAGTATAATATTTTTTTTTACTACAATATATTGTATTGTAATATAAATAGTTATTAGAGAATATTCTTGAATTAAATTTTCAATAATAATAATAATAATACATTTAATTAATAATTTTTAACAGTTATTAAAATATAAATTATATATATATATTTGTTGTAATTTGTAAAATAATAATATAATTAATAACACGTTATGGACACACGTAATTAAAACGCACGTGAGATTTTTTTTGTGGGTATTTACTAGTTTTAAATATACAAAAAAAAATTTAATTTAATTAAATTTATTAATTTTTTTTTGATTTCAATATTAATATTATTATTAATTAATAATTTGTTTGTTTTGTGATTTAATATCATATAATAATAATAATAATAATAATAATAATAATAATAATAATAATAATAATAATAATAAAAATGTTAACAAATTATTACGAAAAACTAGACATCAATCGTAAGGCCAGTCAACTGGACGTCCGTAAAGCTTTCCGTCGGTTAGCCCTACGCTATCATCCGGACAAAGCAACTACCGGTGCCGTCGGTGATACAGCCAATGGTGGCCAACAGTTTCGGGATATTCTGGAAGCCTATCGGGTATTAAGCGATCCAAACAAACGTAAATCATATGATAGGTCACTATCGCCGCCGACAACGACAACAACGCCGCCGAAAGCTAAACACCGACGACAAGACACCCGAAGTTCCCGACGTTCAAGTGGTGGCCGTAATCATCACCAAAACAAACAGAAATCTAGTCCTACCGCCGAAGCCGCCGCCCGCAAACCAACTGTCCATACATTGTATGTATCGTTGGCCGACCTAATGACCGGCTGTACTAAACGCTACAAAATCAGCCGAAATCTATGGCCGTCTGCGAACAGTCAGTCGTCGATAATATCGGCCGATTATGTGACCATCGATGTCAAACCCGGCTGGAAATCGGGTACTCGTATAACATTTGCCGAACACGGAGACCAACCGGGTTATGGCCAGCGGCCACTGGATGTTGTATTTGTTATCTGTGAACAACCGGACAAACAGTTTCGGCGATCGGGTAACGATTTGCTATACAGTTGTCAATTGACGCTCAGGGATGCTATGAGCGAACATGGCTTTCGGATACCGACACTTAGTAGCACCGGTAGTGGTAGTGGTGGTAGTGATAGTGGTTTTTCTGGTAAACCGTTAGCCCATATAGTTATGACACGCGAACAGTTGATTAAGTTCTATGAAAACAGTTCCGTAGAGATAAGGAAAGTTGGTTTAGGACTACCCGACCATAAAAATCGCGATATCAGAGGCGATCTCATTATAAACTGTACGCTAAAAACATATTAATATATTATGAATATTATAATTATTGTATGATTTAAATAATAATAATAATAATAATTATTATTATTATTATTATATGATATAAACGTTTTTTTTATTAAAAAAATCATTTTTATTATATATTGATTTTATGATTTAATTAATTTTGTTTAATTATTATTATTGATTCATTAAACTAATAAATAATAATAATAATTGTTAACTAAATTATATCAATCAATTCATTAACTTATTATAATATTTATAATATCGTATATCAATAAAAAAAATTTTTATTATATATATAATTAATTCAATATTATTTTTAATTTAATTTTAATAAATAAAAAATAGTTATTACTGTACTAATTGTTTTATTATAATTATTATTATTAATTGATCTTAAAATTTAATAAATTTTCGAATTTACAGTAAAATATTATTATCGTAATTGAAAAAAAATCTAAATAAAAATATTTATATATTAAATAAAATTTAAAACAAACAAAATATTATTTGTTTAATTTACTATTATAAAAGTTAAATAATAATAATAATAATAATAATAATGTATTAACTATTATATATAAATTATAGCTAAATATAATTAATTTTTAAGACTCTCTGTATATAATACTTTTAAAAAAAATAAAAAATTAATATATTTAAGTATTATATTTGATTTATTTTAATAAAAACATTGAACTTAAGCAAAATTATTTTAAGATTAATAAATTATTTTTTTTAATAAAATAATTTATTGTATCTATAAAGTTATTTTAAATTATAATGCATTATTCAGCATAAATAGACAGTAGATTATACTGTATATACACTGTATATATATATATATATATAATATTATTTTAGATATTTTAGACATTGTTTAAAGTTTATTAACTTATTAAATAGTTATATAAATTTCCATTATATAAACAATAAATATTAATTTAATATAATTAAAAAAAATGCATAATAATATCAAATGTTAATAAACTTTAAACAATGATCGCCCAATAATAACGATTAATATTTTTGTAAAAACAATTAGTGAAAATATAAGCATTTTAATTGATTGACATATAATACTAATTTTTAAATTTTCATATATTTTACAATAATCTTAAATAAAATAAAATTGTCTAATTTTAAAATTATAATTATTAATTGTAAATACTATATTTTAAATAAAATGTAAACTTTTTAGTAAATGGTAAGCCTATCAATGATTTATTTATTTGAAATAATATTTATAAGAAAAGCATGAGCATGCTAAAAAAAAGTATAAATAGTGTGAATTTATTTTTATAAACATAATATAGTTTTAAAAAAATAATTTTTTAATTATTAAAGTTTTTGTTTATCTATAATAAATTATTTTATTTTATTTTTATTAAAAAAAATGAAATTGTTAATTGTACTTGGTACTATATTGACAATTGGTTTAATGTCAGATTTGGGCCAATCATTAACTGTTGATGAATTGAAAAGCCTTGTTTGCCGTAATATTATTATATTTTAATTTTTTTTAAATAAATAAAATTAATTATATTATTATTATTAATTCTATTTATTAAAATTATTTATTTAAAAACTTTTTATTATCTATCTATAATCTAATCTAATCTAATCTAATCTAATCTAATCTAATCTAATCTAATCTAATCTAATCTAATCTAATCTAATCTAATCTAATCTAATCTAATCTAATCTAATCTAATCTAATCTAATCTAATCTAATCTAATCTAATCTAATCTAATCTAATCTAATCTAATCTAATCTAATCTAATCTAATCTAAAAGTGCTTAATTCAATATATTAGATGATGCATGTATGTTGAAAACATATTATTCCAACAAATGTGTGGCTAATCTAAAACTAGAGGGCACTGTTGGCAAACAATTTGATCAGTATATTTCCGAGCTCAGGTATGCCATACGTATGTTGAATAAAAATTTTAGCGCTTTTAATCCACTGAAATGTTGGCATCTATATAAATCACCCTATATCCATTCGGACCTAAATCAGCTAGCTGAAAATTTAACATCCACATTGAAAAATCATCATGGTCTATTAGATGAAATCAGAAACTGTTTCAAATGTAGATAAATAACATTTAAAAGTATTATTTATATATATATAATACTTTTATCATTTGATTATTTTAATTAATTAATTTGATTAACTATAATCTATATATGAATACATGAAAAGAATAATAATAATTATTAGTAAATTATTAATCAATTTAATTATTTTATATGATTAAAACAAAATATTTAATTTTTATTTAATTTTATGATAAAATTATTGTTTATAAACTATTTGAATTTTAAAACTATTAATTATTAGTTTTTATTGTTGATATAGTTAAGTACTGTATAATGATTTTATTGTTATTATTATTATTTTAATAAATTAATCTTTTTAAGCAATAATTTATGTATAATATATGAGAATTTTATTATTATTATTATTATTATTATTATTATTATTATTATTATTATTATTATTATTATTATTATTATTATTATTATTATTATTATTATTATTATTATTATTATTATTATAAACTATTAATCAATCAGTTAATTATAAATATATTCAATTAGCAATTTTATTTTAATCTTAAAATTATTATAATAATTAAATGAATTAGTTAATAAAATAATAAAAATTATTATTATTAGTTTTAAAAAATAATAATTAAAATATAATAAAATCTCTATAAAATAATAATTATTTTTTTTATAAATTAAACAATAATTATAATATTCATTCATTCAGTATATTTTAATGTGTTTTTTGACGTACAGTTTATAATGAGATCGACTATGAAATCGATATTTTTTATGGTCGGGTAGTCCTAAAACCAACTTTCCTTATCTCTACCGAAACTGTTTTCATATAACTTATAACCAACTGTTTGCCTGTCATAACCAGGGTTTTTTTTATTAGAAAATAAATGCCTGCCCTGGCGATGCCCAAAATGGATGCCATAAATGTATGGCATTTTTATGCATCTATTTTATTTGCCTGCCAATTGAAAAATTGTTAAAAAAAAGCATCTGTATCGATAAAAAAAATATACTATAATTAAGTATTTAATATTAAATTAAAGGTATACAAAACAAAAATACAAACATCTTAAAATAATTGATGTCACCACCAGGGTTTTAAAAATAGCAGGTATAAACAATAGATGTCTATTTTGACAAATCCCTGACCCGCCACTGCCATGGCCTGGGCATCTATTTTCAGGTACTGATACCTATAAATTTAATTTTGTATTATTTATTTATAAAAACATTGTTTAATCGATATTTTTGTTTTGTATATCTTTATTTAATTGGTAATATCATTGGAAATAATTATATTAATTCTAAATTTAATAAACACAGTTACTTTTTTTAGCAATTTGATAGATGCCAGGCATTTATGGTATTTATTTGGCCATTGCCAGGGCAGGCATTTATTTTAATTATAAAAAAACCCTGGTCACCACCTGAAAATAGATATCCAGGCCATAGCAGAGGCAGCCAATTTCGATAAAAATAGGCATCTATTGTATATGCTTGCCTTTTTTTAAAAAACCCTGGTAATAACAATATATGCTAACGATTTGCATAAAATCCACTATCACTATCAACGCCTCCACCACTACTACTACTACTACTACTACTACTACTACTACTACTACTACTACTACTACTACTACTACTACTACTACTACTACTGCCGGTGTAAAGTGTCGGTACTGTCGAAAGCCTGAATATAATAGTCCTAATTATTGTTTTCAATGTTTTGAATTAATTTTTAATCCAAACCGTTCTCAATGGTCCCGGATTACTGACTGACCCATCAATATAACCAAAACCAGCAAACAGTGCCAACTTTTTATCGTTGTTAACAATATGACTGTCGGGCAAACAAATACTGTTAACCGTATAATATCTGCCATCCAGTTATCTTTGAATCCCTATATGACTATTCAGTTTCAATAGTCCGATATCATTGATATTCTTATCTTTTGGATAATCTTTATATTGAAACCATTTGTCGATACCGTATGTATGTCTATCATCTCCCGTATCCTGAACTGTCCGAACAGTTATAGTAAAATCGGAACTAATAATAATAATAATAATAATAATTAGTTAGTAAATAATTATAAATTAAAAATTTTATTTTATATTTAAATAAAAAAAATGTAGAAAAAAAATTAATTAATTTTATTCCTATTATATTCTAAATAAATAAATGACAATAAAAAATGTCTTTTAAAAAAACATTTATATATAATAATTAAAAAATTAAAAAACCGTATAATAGCTGCCATTCAGTGATCGGTGTAATCCCTATATATATATATATATATATATATATATATATATATATATATATATATATATATATATATATATATATATATATATTATAATATGATTATTCAATTATCAATAGTACGATATCATCGCTAGATTATTGTCAATCGTATTGCTTGTATGTCTAAACCAATTGGTTTAAACCAGTACTGTATGTATAGTCACTGTCATAACTGCCATAACTGTCCGTACAATGAATACTTAAAAACAATTAGTAATACTAAACAAAAATATTAAAATAAATTTTTTTATTTTTTTTAGAAATAAATTTTAATTATATAACAATTGATATAACAATTTCATATTACTGTAAATACAATTAATAATAATAATTAAAAATTATAATTTATTCAATAATAATAGAATAAAAGCTAAATAATATATAAATTTAAATTAATTAAATTCTAGAAATTTTTAATAAAATTCTGGTAATTAATATTACATAATATATATATATATATATATTAGTGATAGAAAATAATTTTATTAAAAAAAATTATTTAATATTTAAAAATTTATTAAATAATTTTTTAATTATAAAATTATGTTCTATCAATAATAACAATATTATTATCACCAATATTAACTTTGGGTTTTATTTTATTAATTTTACAATATTTACAACAACAACAACAACTAGATAATATTAATTGTTTATAATTAATTGTTTGATTTTTATATCGTGTTTCATAAATTTTATAACATTTTTTACTAGTTTTTCTAATAAAAATTGTTAACATCAACATTGATGATCCGAACCAAAAACTAGAAACACTGGCTATAAAACATAAAAATTCTATAAATGATATTTTATAAGATATTTTGAATTTTAACTGTGTTTTCGACCATAAATTAATATTAATATTATTATAATATATTGATTTGTTATTATTAAATGAAAATAATTGCATATTGTATATTGTTTCCATACAATCTGGATAATGTTGAATACAATAATCATAACATATGGAATCAATTTGATTTTCATTAGTTAGACAATTAATACTATTAGAAAATTCATCAAAATTATTATATTTATGATATTGATATCGTAAATAATATTGTATAGGACATATCATATACATATTGTATGAATGACATTTTAAGTTATAATTAATAATACAATTAGCAAAACATTCAACAGTTGTCTGTCGTTTTATACATTGATCTTTATTATATTGTATTTCAGGTTGTTCAAATATTGTTTTACTATATTCTAGAAAATAATCAACATTTAATTTACTAAATGATATTGGTAAACTATCTTTTTCATTTAACATATAAATTTTATGCCTAGAATTAGTTAATAAAATTTTCAATAAATTTGTTCTCTGTGATTTTTTTATTTTAATTGATAACATTTTTAATTTATTTAAATTATTATTAATTGAATAATTATTAATTATCCATCGATGCGATATTGTTAAACAAAAATTATCATAATTAATGGATTGTTCGACATCATGTAAATAAATTTCATTATTATATATATCTTGGTAAAATATACTAACAAAATTAGTTAGCGGTATTAATTCATCAAAATTATCATTATCATTACTATTATTATTATTAGTTAAATTTGTTTTATTAAAAAATAATAATTTATCAAAACAAACAATTATTGTTGGCATCGATAGACTTGGTTTGCCATCAAAGCTAACGTCCGTTAGTGTCGGATACGATAAATACAGATCAGCCAATTGTATCATTTGATAGGCGCATCCAATCAGACAAAATATATGACAAATATATTTGTTATTATCGCTAATAAATTTAATTACTGTATCAGTCATTTTGGGTGTAATTTAATTTTTCTATTTTTTAAAATAAATAAATTAGAATATACTATATATATATATATAAATTACAAAATAAATAATATCAAATTTAATAATTTTCTAAAATATTAAGTAATAAAAAATATAAATACCTTTTTTAAAAAAAAAGTTTTTAATATTTCGTATAATATATATAACAATAATAAAACTATATTACTTATTTTATAAACCTTAATAACTTTTAAATAATTTTTAATTAAAACAATAAATTCAAATAACAAAAAGTTGTTTCAATGAAAATAAGTTTATAATAATATTTATTTTGAAATAATAATTATTATTTTTTGATATAATTGTTTTGTTTTTCTGTTTTGTTAATTTTATATAAATATATTAATAATAATTAGTTTTTGTTAATTATCATTAACATCAAAAAAAATTATAGCAAAAATAATTATGTTAATTACAATTTTATTGGTTTTTTATTTTAATAATAATTAATTAGAAAATAAAATCAATTTAAGTACTATTTATTTTTTGAACCAATGTATATATATTTTTTATTTTAATAATAAATAATTTTTTTTAGATCAATATATTGTTTATCAAATTTCTATTAACTTAATGTTAATTTATAATAAATAAAATAATTATAATAATTGTTTACTAAAAATTTTTTATCTAAAATTAGCTTGCTAAATGTTTACAAAATAATAATAACAATAATTTTAGACTATATTGATTGTCGATTATTTATCATAATTAATATTGTTTTTATGATTAAAAAAAAATGCATTTACTATTATAACAAATAACTATTAATTAAATTAAAACATTAATCGTATCAATTGACGCTAAAAACACATTAATATATTATAAATATTATAATTATTGTATGATTTAAATAATAATAATAATAATAATAATTATTATTATATGATATAAACGTTTTTTTTTATTAAAAAAATCATTTTTATTATATATTGATTTTATGATTTAATTAATTTTGTTTAATTATTATTATTGATTCATTAAACTAATAAATAATAATAATAATTGTTAACTAAATTATATCAATCAATTCATTAACTTATTATAATATTTATAATATCGTATATCAATAAAAAAAATTTTTTTTTATTATATACAAATAATTAATTCAATATTATTTTAAATTTAATTTTAATAAATAAAAAATAGTTATTGCTGTACTAATTATTATTATTTAGTTATTATTGTTTAATATTAATATTATTATAATTACTATTATTAATTGATCATAAAATTTAATAAATTTTCGAATTTACAGTAGAATATTACATAATGTAAAAAATCTAAATAAAATATTTACATTAATTATATAATATAATAATTTTAATATATAATAATTTTAAAAAACAAACAAAATTTCTATCAAATCTATTATATATAAATAATGGCTAAAAAAATTAATTAATTAATTAAAAAAATAAAATAATAATGAAAATGAGTTTATTAATTTTAAAATAGTTTAATTACTTATACAAACACATTATATCATTTAAATTATATATAGTATAGATTTCTAGTTTAAAAAAAATATTTTTTAATTAATTAATTAATTAATATTAACACTATTTTTTTGACAATATTTTATGTAAATAAAAAATTATTCATTCTTTATGTAATTTATAATTACAATGAAAACATTTTTTTAGTTTATCAATTAGATTACCTTGTTGATTATTATGATTATTCAACCTAGATATTTCTTTAGCTAAATTTTCAACCAATACCGGATCTACCTCACTTTTCCAATTGAATAGATTATGACAAACTACACGACTATTGGTACCCGGTCTATATTGTCTAAGCAATACTTGTATAGCATATCTAAGCTGACCAACCAATTGTCCTAATTGTTCACCAATTTTTCCCTTAATGTTTAATTCATCTAAACATTCAGTTGAATCATATACAGCTAGACAATTTCTTTTCGGATCACCTAGATTAGATTAGATTAGATTAGATTAGATTAGATTAGATTAGATAGACAGATAGACAGATAGACAGATAGACAGATAGACAGATAGACAGATAGACAGATAGACAGATAGACAGATAGACAGATAGACAGATAGACAGATAGACAGATAGACAGATAGACAGATAGACAGATAGACAGATAGACAGATAGACAGATAGACAGATAGACAGATAGACAGATAGACAGATAGACAGATAGACAGATAGACAGATAGACAGATAGACAGATAGACAGATAGACAGATAGACAGATAGACAGATAGACAGATAGACAGATAGACAGATAGACAGATAGACAGATAGACAGATAGACAGATAGACAGATAGACAGATAGACAGATAGACAGATAGACAGATAGACAGATAGACAGATAGACAGATAGACAGATAGACAGATAGACAGATAGACAGATAGACAGATAGACAGATAGACAGATAGACAGATAGACAGATAGACAGATAGACAGATAGACAGATAGACAGATAGACAGATAGACAGATAGACAGATAGACAGATAGACAGATAGACAGATAGACAGATAATTATTTATTAGACAATGTATTTCTATAAATATTAATTAATTAATTAATTATTTATAAATTACCGCAAATAACATTTTTCAATTCATCCACAGTTAACGATTGACCCAAATTTCCCATTAAACCAATTGTCCATATAGTACCCAGTACAATTAGCAATTGCATTTTAGATAAATACATTTTTAACAGCTTTTATAATAAGATTTTTTTTTAATTAAAGAATAACTATTTTATGTTTATTAAATTTTTCTTTATAATAATATCCTATTTATACTTTTTATTTTATTTAGCATGTTCAGTTTTCTAATTTTCACTTTTTTTTATAGCTAAATCATTTATAGAATAACCATTTACTAAAAATTTATTATAATAATAATTATTTTGTTATTTTATTATTAATTCTAAATTATTATTATTATAAGTAGTAAATAGTTATTTAATATATGTCTAAAACAAATTTTATTATTATTATTATTATTATTTAGTAATATTTATTTAATAAATTAAAAATTATAATATATTTTTTTAAAAAATTTTACTTAAATAATTATTATTTATTAGGTGATCGTAGCTTAAAGTTTATTTTTATTAAGCTATAATAAATTAATTTTTATTAAATATTTTGGAATTTTTTAAATATTTATTTATTAATTTAATTAATTCATTAGAGACAATAGTTTATAATAATATCTATTGTCTATTTATGCTGAATAATACATTATAAAGCACATTAACTTTAAAAGTATAATAAATTTTATATATTCAATGTTTATTCTCTCTTAAAATAATTTTATTGAGTTCAATGTATAAATAAATTAAATTAACTTTTATTTATTTATTATCATTATTATTATTATTAATAATTATATTAAATAATGGAAAATATTTATATAAATTATGTTAAAAATAATATTATTGTAATTGTAATATATTATTTTTTTAAATTTTAAATAAATATATTAAAAAGACAGAAAGGTTAGGTTAGGTTAGGTTAGGTTAGGTTAGGTTAGGTTAGGTTAGGTTGGGTTAGGTTAGGTTAGGTTAGGTTAAGTTAAGTTTGTCTGTCTGTCTGTCTGTTTGTCTGTTTGTTTGTCTGTCTGTCTGTCTGTCTGTCTTTTTATTATATTTATTTAAAATTTAAAAAAATAATATATTACAATTACAATAATATTATTTTTAACATAATTTATATAAATATTTTCCATTATTCAATAATTGTATTAAAATTTAAAAATTATTATAATACTAAAAATAACTCATAATGTATCATCAATGCTTTTATGAACTATTTTGAAACTATTTTTTTATTTTTTTTTGTTAAATTTTTAAGTTTTTGGAAATTTTATCTATTTTTCTGGAAATTAATACTGAAA
This sequence comes from Oppia nitens, assembly GCF_028296485.1. Taxonomy (NCBI): domain Eukaryota; kingdom Metazoa; phylum Arthropoda; class Arachnida; order Sarcoptiformes; family Oppiidae; genus Oppia; species Oppia nitens. Next base: position 967,130 of record NW_026533206.1, read on the forward strand.
CTTTTTATTGAATTTATATAGGAATCTTCGGGAATTTATGGAAATTTTAGTGAATTCCCTTTGATATTGGATTTTTGAAAAAAAATTAAAAATGCAATAAAATTTTTACCCCACTCTATATACCGCCAAGATTTTTGGAGAATTTTGTAAATTTCACCAAGTCTACACCCCTCCCCCTAAAATCCTAAATTCAAAACCCTAATATAAATATAATTTATTACCATAAATATTTTATACATTGTTTAAAGTTTATTAACTTATTAAATAGATATTTAAATTTCCATCATATATACAATAAATATTAAAATATTATAAAAAATGCATAATAATATCAAATGTAAATAAACTTTAACTATGATTTCTAAATAATAATAATAAATATTTTTGTAAAACCGGGATACTGGCCGGCCGAATGCATTAAGTATTTGCAATTTGCAAGTAGTGAAATATCATCGCCATTACCATCGCTGGCAGTATCGGCGCTATCATCGCTGCTACCTTCGTTGCTATCATCGCCGCTACATTCGCTGCTACCATCGCTGGCAGTATCGGCGCTATCATCGCTGCTATCTTCGCCGCTACCATCGCTGCTACCATCGCCGCTACCATTGCCGCCAGTATCGGCGCTACTATCGCTCCTACCATCGCCGCTACCATCGCTGCTACCATCGCTGCTACCTTCGTTGCTATCATCGCCGCTACCTTCGCCGCTACCTTCGCCGCTACCATTGCCGCCAGTATCGGCGCTACCATCGCCGCTACCATCGCCGCTACCATCGCTGCTACCATCGCTGGCAGTATCGGCGCTATCATCGCTGCTACCTTCGTTGCTATCATCGCCGCTACCTTCGCCGCTACCATCGCTGGCAGTATCGGCGCTATCATCGCTGCTATCTTCGCTGCTACCATCGCCGCTACCTTCGCCGCTATCATCGCTGGCAGTATCGGCGCTATCATCGCTGCTATCTTCGCTGCTACCATCGCCGCTACCTTCGCCGCTATCATCGCTGGCAGTATCGGCGCTATCATCGCTGCTATCTTCGTTGCTATCATCGCTGGCAGTATCGGCGCTATCATCGCTGCTATCTTCGTTGCTATCATCGCCGCTACCTTCGCCGCTATCATCGCTGGCAGTATCGGCGCTATCATCGCTGCTACCTTCGTTGCTATCATCGCCGCTACCTTCGCCGCTACCATCGCTGGCAGTATCGGCGCTATCATCGCTGCTACCTTCGTTGCTATCATCGCCGCTACCTTCGCCGCTACCATCGCTGGCAGTATCGGCGCTATCATCGCTGCTACCTTCGTTGCTATATCATCGCCGCTACCATCGCTGCTACCATCGCCGCTACCATTGCCGCAGTATGGCAGCTCCTATCGGCTGCTATCATCGCTGCTACCTTCGTTGCTATCATCGCCGCTACCTTCGCCGCTACCATCGCTGGCAGTATCGGCGCTATCATCGCTGCTATCTTCGCTGCTACCATCGCCGCTACATTCGCCGCTACCATCGCTGGCAGTATCGGCGCTATCATCGCTGCTATCTTCGCCGCTACCATCGCTGCTACCATCGCCGCTACCATTGCCGCCAGTATCGGCGCTACTATCGCTCCTACCATCGCCGCTACCATCGCTGCTACCATCGCTGCTACCTTCGTTGCTATCATCGCCGCTACCTTCGCCGCTACCTTCGCCGCTAACATTGCCGCCAGTATCGGCGCTACTATCGCTGCTACCATCGCCGCTACCATCGCTGCTACCATCGCTGGCAGTATCGGCGCTATCATCGCTGCTATCTTCGCCGCTACCATCGCTGCTACCATCGCCGCTACCATTGCCGCCAGTATCGGCGCTACTATCGCTCCTACCATCGCCGCTACCATCGCTGCTACCATCGCTGCTACCTTCGTTGCTATCATCGCCGCTACCTTCGCCGCTACCTTCGCCGCTACCATTGCCGCCAGTATCGGCGCTACTATCGCTGCTACCATCGCCGCTACCATCGCTGCTACCATCGCTGTCAGTATCGGCGCTATCATCGCTGCTATCTTCGCCGCTACCATCGCTGCTACCATCGCCGCTACCATTGCCGCCAGTATCGGCGCTACTATCGCTCCTACCATCGCCGCTACCATCGCTGCTACCATCGCTGCTACCTTCGTTGCTATCATCGCCGCTACCTTCGCCGCTACCTTCGCCGCTACCATTGCCGCCAGTATCGGCGCTACCATCGCCGCTACCATCGCTGCTACCATCGCTGGCAGTATCGGCGCTATCATCGCTGCTACCTTCGTTGCTATCATCGCCGCTACCTTCGCCGCTACCATCGCTGGCAGTATCGGCGCTATCATCGCTGCTATCTTCGCTGCTACCATCGCCGCTACCTTCGCCGCTATCATCGCTGGCAGTATCGGCGCTATCATCGCTGCTATCTTCGCTGCTACCATCGCTGCTACCATCGCCGCTACCATCGCTGGCAGTATCGGCGCTATCATCGCTGCTATCTTCGTTGCTATCATCGCTGGCAGTATCGGCGCTATCATCGCTGCTATCTTCGTTGCTATCATCGCCGCTACCTTCGCCGCTATCATCGCTGCTACCTTCGTTGCTATCATCGCCGCTACCTTCGCCGCTACCATCGCTGGCAGTATCGGCGCTATTATCGCTGCTATCTTCGCTGCTACCATCGCCGCTACCTTCGCCGCTATCATCGCTGGCAGTATCGGCGCTATCATCGCTGCTATCTTCGTTGCTATCATCGCCGCTACCTTCGCCGCTATCATCGCTGGCAGTATCGGCGCTATCATCGCTGCTATCTTCGTTGCTATCATCGCCGCTACCTTCGCCGCTATCATCGCTGGCAGTATCGGCGCTATCATCGCTGCTACCTTCGTTGCTATCATCGCCGCTACCTTCGCCGCTACCATCGCTGGCAGTATCTGCGCTGTCATCGCTGCTACTTTCGTCGCCTGTATCGCCGCTACCATCGCTGCTACCTTCGCCGCCAGTATTTGTGTCATAAAATCAATCAATTATTATAACAATTATTACAAAGTATTAGTATTTTTTTTTATAAATATTATGATTTATTATTATTACTTTTATAAAAAATACTATTATTAATCCAATGCATATAATGCTTTATAAATAGGCATAAATAGGGCAAAATAGGTAGGGCAAAAAATATTAGTTATAAAAAATATTAGTGAAAATACCAGACAATTTGTTAATTAAATTACTTAAAAAATAATTTTTGAGTCTTAAACACCGGCGGCGGCGATGATATCGGATTACAATTATCTGGTCAACAATATGTTTGAATATAAAGTGAGCAATGGCAATGTTGTAGATAATTTTAACCTTTATAAAATTGTAATTTGTCATTTTTAGATTAATTGTATAATTAGCCAGATAATTTACATTCGAATGTTTTTTCGAAAATTTTAGAAAAAATGATAGTCGACTGCAATTATTTGGCCAATCATATATTTAATTAAAAAATGACTAATTACAATTTTATGCAGTTTAAAATTATCTACAACATTCCCATTGGTCACTTTTTAATCAAATTTATTGTTGACCAGAAATTAATAGCATCGCCGCTATCATCGCCGCCGCCGCTGTTTAAGACTCTGTTTTTTTTTAAAAAATTTGTTATTAGTTTTAATAGAAAATATATTTTTTAATCATAAAAACATTATTAATTATGATCAGTAATCGACAATCAATATAGTCTAGAATTATTGTTATTATTATTTTGTAAACATTTAGCTAGCTAATTTTAGAATAAAAAATTTTAGTAAACAATTAATATAATTATTTTATTTATTGTAAATTTAATTATATTAATAGAAACTTGATAAACAATATATTGATTTAAAAAAAATTATTTATTATTAAAATAAAAAATATATAATAAATATTAAAACATATACATTGGTACAATAAAAGTTAATAGTACTTAAATTGATTTTATTTTCCATTTAAATAATATTTAAAAAAAACCAATAAAATTGTAATTAAAATAATTATTTTTGCTGTAATTTTTTTATGTTAACGATAATTAACAAAAACAATAATAGTAATAATTAATAAATATTTATATATAATTAACAAAACAGAAAAACAAGACAATTATATAAAAAAATAAATAAATATTAAACAATAAAAATTTTTATACACTTATTTTTATTGCAATCAATTTTTGCAATTTGAATGTACTGTTTAATTAAAAATTATTTAAAAGTTATTAAGGTTTATAAAATAAATGATAAATTTGTTATATATATTATACGATACCTTAAAAACTTTAAAACATTTTTACAAAAAAGGTATTTATATTTATTTTCTACTTTTTAACGTTTTATGAAATTATTAAACTGTATATTAAAAATTTTGTAGTGTTAATTAAAATGTAAATCATTTAGTAAATCTAATATTAATTATTTTCTAGAATATAGTAAAACAATATTTGAACAACCTGAAAACAATATAATAAAGATCAATGTATAAAACGACAGACAACTGTTGAATGTTTTGCTAATTGTATTATTAATTATAACTTAAAATGTCATTCATCATATCCTATACAATATTATTTACGATATCAATATCATAAACATAATAATTTTGATAATTTTTCTAATAGCATTAATTGTATGACCAAACAAAATCAAATTGATTCCATATGTTATGACTATTATATTAAACATTATCCAGATTGTATGGAAACAATATACAATATGCAATTATTTTCATTTAATAATAATAATAAATCAATTATTTATAATAATATTAATATAAATTTATGGTCAAAAACGCAGTTAAAATTCAAAATATCATATAAAATATCATTTATAGAATTATTATGTTTTATAGCCAGTGTTTCTAGTTTTTGGTTCGGGTCATCAATGTTGATGTTAACAATTTTTATTAGAAAAACTAGTAAAAAATGTTATCAAATTTATGAAACACTATATAAAAATCAAACAATTAATTATAAACAATTAATATTATCTAGTTGTTGTTGTAAATATTGTAAAATTAATAAAATAAAACCAAAAGTTAATATTGGTGAAAATAATATTGTTATTATTGATAGAACATAATTCAATAATAAATTTTAATTAATTTATTAACTATAATAAAATTGTAAATATATATAATTATATAAATATTTATATTCTGTAATAGTAATAATCTTTTATTCTTTTATTATTATTAATTAAATTATAAAGTAATTATATTTTTTTGTTATTATCAATTGTATTAACTTTAATATATATATATATATATTTATATATATATAATGTAATTGCAATTATTTTGTATATAAATTTTATTTATATTTTAAAATGAAATAAATTTTAATAAAAAAATATAATAAAAAAATTTTTTTTATATAAATATATATTTAATATATTTTTGATTAATAGTATTGTTGTCATCAGTATTGGTGTCGTTCAGTGTTTGCATTCACTCACAGATCAAACACTATCCGAACGTAACGCTCGACACGTGTGGTATCGGACGGCAGTCACTGTTGACTACAAAAAACTGTTTCAAGTGGTCATCAAATGTGACTACAAGTGTACAAAACGGACGGTTAGCTCAACCGGGAGAGTGGCCATGGATTGTATTCATCACAACTACTTATTATTTACTAGGATTTATCCCATTAATGTGGTTTGCAATTTATTATTTTATTTTATATGTTATAATTATTTAACAAAATTAAAGTATACCTAAATAAACTATATTTAATATTTGTGTTGAAATATTTTATAGGAATCATTGTACGGGTGTTATACTAAACACCAATTGGATTAATAACAGCAGCACATTGTATACGGCATATAATATACAATACTATAGAAATATAATTTAAAATTAAATTTAATTAATTAAAATATATAACTATATTTTATAATATAACTTATTTGTTACGAAAATATTAGGCTATTTAATCAAAAATACTGTACATTAACTGGTATATTTATTATTTCTAAATTTTTATAAAATTTTAAAAAATTTTATAGATTAATTAATTTAATCTTAATTATATTATTATTATTATTAAGTACCGATCGGACAATAACTTTGCGAACAGTTAAGAATAAGACAGATAATAGTCATACATATGATGTAAAACAATGGTTTATACATACAAACCATACGATCGATAATGGGATGTATGATATCGGACTCATGAAACTGAATAGTCATATATAGGGATAACCAGATCAATGGATGGCAGATATTATACGTTTAACAGTATTTGTTTATAATTTGTTATAGGTTTGACTGTACGGATGTTATACTAAACACCAATTGCATTATAACAGCAGCGCATTGTAAAGAGTTTGTAATATATATATATATATTACTTAAATTTATTAATTAAAATATTAGTTTTCATAATCAGTAATTAGTTTAAGTTTAAATAATAATAATAATAATTATTATTATTATTATTTAGATTATCTGTTTGGCTATAACTGTTTGGACAGTTCAGGATAGAGTAGATGACAGACATATATATATATATATATATATATATATATATATATATATGGTGTTCACCAATGGTTTATACATACAAACTATACAAATAATGGATACATGTATGACATCGCCTAATTGAAACTGAATAGTCATATATAGGGATTCAAAGATCAATGAATGGCAGGTATTATACGGTTAACAGTATTTGTTTGCCCGACAGAGACATTGTTAACACCGACGATGAAGAGTTGGCACAACTGTTTGCTGGTTATGGACGAACTGATCCGGATATTAAAAACGAGGGACCATTGCGGGACGGGTTGGTTGAAATTAATTGAAAACCTTATTGAATAATAATCAGGACTATTGGGGTAATCAAATTCAAGCGCTTTGATATCCAATCGATAAAGGAATGGGTGTTTGTATGGTTAGGGGTCTATCATACAAACATAAAAACATATTTATTATTATTTTTTTTTGGGTTAAAAAATTGAAATTTTTGCTGTATTTATATATATTATATATATATACAGTCGATGACAAAATAGATGAACGAGTTTTTTTTGTGTGTTTAGATCTTTAGAATGAAAAAAAACTAAAAAAAAAAAATTTGCTACTATTATTTATTGGGACGGTCAGTTTGGTATTGTCACTTTTTTTTGTAATTAGGCACAGGTATGCAAGAACAGGGATGGTCAATATCTAGAAAACTATAATAGATATTAAAGTTTTATAAATTGCTAATTAAAACTAAATTAAAAAGTTAGCTTGTTTAGTTTTCTTTTAAATATTTGTAAATTAATTTTTTTCTATTATAATTTCTATTTATAGATTTTGTTATCAATATTATGTACAGTAATAGTAAGACAATAATTTTTTAATCAAATAATTATATAAATAAATTATTAAATAATTAATAATATTTTTATGACACGGTCAGGGATCTGATGATGATCCGGCCAACTGTGCCAATTGTTGTGTCTACGGGTAGTCAACTACCGTGTGGTCGGTATGAGACCGGTATTTAACTGGTGAGACACAGGTATGATAGATCACCCAATAGGTCTTTGAAGGACTTCTCAGATGATATGTGTGATCACTGTGCAGCTGTGGTAACCAAGTGGTGGCCAATTGATGATCCAAATCCTTGCACACGACAATCAGGTAGTGATAATACGATTGGTAAGTAGTTATCAATCGGTAAGCGTTGGCGATACTAATCGGTATAAGAATCGGTATAATAATCGGTAGAACTCTTGATGTATGACAACAATGATAATGAAGTTAAACACAAGTTATAAGTGAAACACTTTTATGTTTAAAACAATGGTTAAAATATCGGTAAAAGAGATGATAATGAAGAGCACGTTTAGTGCGAGTACAGTAGTAATGGCTGAGACTGGGCTCAGATGTAGAGAACAGTGGCACTGACTGGTGAGGTATGTGATGTACTGACTGACTAATAAATAAAGTAGTTGTACTGTATTTATAGTCAACTGGATATACAGGTAATGAATTGGAGGGAAAGGTAGTCATTGGACTGTTTGAATATAAAACGGTTGAATAGTTGATGTGATGGACATTGAGGTGCCAGTGATTGGTGTCACTGACCAGGATTTACAGGTAAAAGGATATTTAACGGTAAAAATTAAGATGAAGTGTAAATATAAGTATTAATACAATGTATAGAAATAGTTATAATAGGAAATAAATACAAAATATTAATCTTAAATTATCGGTAATTGAAGGACATATGGATGTCTTCAACAATATAAATTATATTAAAATTAAATATTGTATTACTCAAAAATAAAAAAAAGTATCAAAATATTTTTAACAAATCAATTACAAGGTTATAAAATATAATAATGTATTAATGTATTAAAAAATATCTTTAAGGTAATAATAATCAATTAAGAAATTTAAAACTATTTTTTTTATATTTTAATAAATTTTTTAAAAATACTATAACATTTGATTAGTATATTATGAAAATTTACAATAAAAAAAATAATAACTATATTAAAAATAACAGTTTAAATAATTAATTTATATATTTAAAAATATTTTTAATTAACTTTTATTAAAATAGCATTGAATTAGAACTATAGGACATCACATAATGAAAATTGTGCTAAACTTATGTTTGTTAATGTTTTATATGATTTTTTTTAAATAAAAAACTTAATAAACTAAATCTATAAAACATTTTTATTTAAATATATATTTAATATATTTTTGATTAATAGTATTGTTGTCATCAGTATTGGTGTCGTTCAGTGTTTGCATTCACTCACAGATCAAACACTATCCGAACGTAACGCTCGACACGTGTGGTATCGGACGGCAGTCACTGTTGACTACAAAAAACTGTTTCAAGTGGTCATCAAATGTGACTACAAGTGTACAAAACGGACGGTTAGCTCAACCGGGAGAGTGGCCATGGATTGTATATATTTATTCTACATATTATTTTCTAGGATTTATCCCCACTGCATGGTTTAACAAACTAATTATAGTTTTATTTTTTTTAAATAGTGAAATATTAAAATATATAAATAATTTTGTTTAAATAGGGCTTATTGTACTGGAGTTATACTAAATCACTATTGGATTATAACAGCAGCACATTGTATAGAGTAATATAATAATTTATACACAAAAAATGTTACTTAAAATTAATACATTAACTAATTTATTAATTATTATATATATAAATGATTTTTAAAATATTTATTTTTGAGAACATTCATTATATTTGAGAATATTATAGAAATAAAAAAATTTTTCCAACAATTTTTTCTGATTATTATTATTATTAGATCCGATTTTATTATAACTGTTCGGACAGTTCAGGATAAGAGAGATGAAAGCCATACATACGGTGTCGACAAATGGTTTCAATATAAAGATTATCCAAAAGATAAAAATATCAATGATATCGGACTATTGAAACTGAATAGTCATTTAGGGATTCAAAGATCAATGAATGGCAGGTATTATACGGTTAACAGTATTTGTTTGCCCGACAGAGACATTGTTAATACCGTTGAAGAGTTGGCACTGTTTGCTGGCTTTGGTTTCATTGATGGAGGAGTCAGTAATACAGGAACTCTGAGAACGGGTGTTTCGATGATTATGAAGACATTTAATAACAGGACTGATGTCTGGAGTAAAGAAATCCGAGGCATCAGATATCCGGCTCATAGAGGACCGGCATTGTGTATGGTATGTATGTGTATGTATGTGTATGTATGTATGTGTATGTATGTGTATGTATGTGTATGTATGTGTATGTATGTATGTGTATGTATGTGTATGTATGTGTATGTATGTATGTGTATGTATGTATGTGTATGTATGTGTATGTATGTGTATGTATGTGTATGTATGTATGTGTATGTATGTGTATGTGTATGTGTATGTATGTATGTATGTATGTGTATGTATGTATGTGTATGTATGTATGTGTATGTATGTGTATGTATGTGTATGTATGTGTATGTATGTGTATGTATTTGTATGTATGTGTATGTATGTGTGTATGTGTATACGCAAAAATGTGTTTTGTCTTGCTTTTTGGATTTTATATTTAAAAATTTAATAATAATACCAATAAATAGGGCGATTCTGGCGGACCATTGATTCAATATGTTTCGGGTGGTAGTAGTGATGACGGTATGGATGATCGGGCCGTACATATAGGTGTGACTTCAAGTTCATCCGGACCAGAACCTGTAGGCGAATGTCATAATACTAATCCAAAATCTTATATGGTTTTTACACGTGTATCCAAATATATCGATTGGATTATTGAAACTGTTTTAACAAATTAATAGATAGTATAATATTGTAGAAAATAATATTTAAATCAAAGTATATACAGTATATATTTTCTATAATATAATATAATATATTTATATATATACTGTATATACAGAGAATATTATTAAAAAAAAAATTATTTATAATTTTGTTTAAACTATTCTATGATAATAATTATAATCTAAAACTAAATTTTTATATATTTATAACGATATACTGTAAGATATATGTATTAGATATATGTAATGCCTTTTTATATTAATATATTAGAATTATTATTAATGCATCAAAAAATATTTATTTAATTAAAATTGATTAATAAACAATATAAATGTCAAAAAAAAATAATAATTACAAAATTTTATTACATAAAAAATCTATTCAAAGTCAGTTATATATTTAAATACAATTATTATGATTTGTTAAGCAATTAGTTGTTTTATTGAAAATAATTTTTTTTAAATCATCTAAAATATTCTATAAATTAAAATATCTATTAAAAAATTATATATATATATATATAAATGTTGTTTAGTAGTTATTAACTATTATTATTTCAATATATATATATGATTGAAATAATAATAGTCAATAATTACTAATCAACATTTGTCAGCAATTGTCTAATTTTTTTTTAAAAAAAAACAAGATATAAAAATAATAAATTAAAATTAAATTTTTTAAAATCAAAAATTTCTGGTTAAGTCAATTTAAATAATAATAATAATGTTGGATATGTTTTAGGTTGACATCAAAAAAAAAATAAAAATAAAAATTAAATCAGATCTCCGGTAGGTTTGTGTCGGCAAAACTGTTGCAATCGACAGCTCTTCGTTATCGACGGCTCTGATCTAATATGTCGACAAACTGGCCGATAAATTCAATGTCTGGCCAATTGCGGGAATTTTTTTACTCATTTGTCCCGCAATGATAGTGTCGGATAGTATTGATTTGATAAACTGTTGGACAACAACACTGACTCCATTTTTATCCGCCGAAGTTGGTGTCGACGATGCTGTCTGCTGTTGTTGTTGTTGTTGTGCTGCCGGATAGGTATGGGTATCGGTTTTGGTGTCATCAACATTGGCGGCGGTCCCCTCTTCGGTAAATTTTCTGAGAGCTGCTTTCACGGCCAGCGATCGGGCACTTTCGATGGCATTCATAGCCAAATCAAGGGCTTTATTAGCCTCATAACGGATGGCCAATACTCGGTGCCGATCATCGTTGTCGGCGACAGCCGCCGACTGTACTATTTGATCGACAATTTTCTGCAGTTCATCGTTGGCCTGTTCTTTGGCTTTGATGGCCTGTTCCCGTACCAGTCGGGCGGCCAGCGGGTAGGGTAGACTGAACCCCTTGTTCATTGAACTGTCGATGGCCCGATTCAATGACCAGATAGCCTGATTGGCAGCCATTTCCACGGCTTGTTTGACATTTTGCTGGTTGTTGTTGTTGTTGTCTTTGTCGGGCATCAAATGTTTGGCCGTATCGTTGCCATCGATTTTGATTACCGCCGCCACCGTCGGTGCCGCCGACGGCATGTAATCAGCCGGCGATTGGTTTTCAATACTAATATTATTATTAATAATAATTAATAATAAAATCACAGCAAACAAACATTTAATAGCAATCATTATTATTATTATTGCTAATTAAATTTAATTATTTTAGTTAAAAAAATAATAAATATTGTAAATTTAAAATTAATATTTATATACACTATATACTGTATATAATTGTAATTTAAAATTTTTAAGTGTATATATAAATTATACTGTATATCAATACAGCTATTAATGGGCAATAATAAAAAATTTATAATTATGTTTTTGTTATTATTGTATATGAAATTAATTTTTTGAACTTTTTTATAAAGTTTTTAGTAGTATTAGTATTAATTGATTTTAATTTTGACATTTTAGCCCCACTTTCTACACTATTTATGGAAATATCTATTTATAATAATAATAATATTAAATAAACAAAAAAAAATCAATTATTTAATATATATATATTGAGTTATATTATAGTTTCAAACTCATTGATGGCTTGATATATATATATATATATATAATATAAATTAATATAGTGTACTGTATATGTAAAAATATATGCAAACAAACAAAAAAATACATATTTATTGTATAGTATTATTAGTATTAGTATTTTATTAAACTAACTTTTTAAAACTTTTTTTGTTAACATTTTTAGTCCAATTAATATCATTAGTAGTGGTATTTGTGTTTAATTTTTCAAACATTTTATGGCCAGTAGTTTCCACACTATTAATGTCAAAATTCATACCTAAAATAATTAAATAAAAAACAAAACAAAAAAATTTAATCAATTATTTCTCATATATTTATTAATAAATATTTTTGAGTTGATATAAGTTTCAAACCCATTGATGGCAAACAGTTAACGATTGTAAAGTTTAATACAAAAACTATGATAAAAATTATTATAATTTTCATTATTGAATGAAATTTACACATTATTATTGATAAAATTAACAAAAAAAATTATAAATTTTATTATTAAAAATAAAAATGTATTTTTATTACAAAATCAATTCAATGCCAGTTTAATATTTTTATATACAAACAATATATGATTAGCATTTGATAAACAATTTATTTGATTTGTGTTTCACCTAAAAATACTAAACTTTTATTTAATCCCTTTTATAAAACACATACATATTATTGATCTAAATATTAATACGAAAACATTTATTTCCTATTTTAGATTATAATAATAAAACTATTTGTTTGTTTGTATAGTAAAAGTTTTTTTTTTAAATAAATATTACTTTATATTTATTAATATTTATAGTAATTAATGTCAAATATGTATAAAAATAATTTAATATACAAAATAAATAATACTAATAATATTAATTTATCTACGATTAAAATAGTATTTAATAGAAATACAGTAAAAGAAATTATTATTTTATTTTTATTTAACTCTAAAAACAGTTTTTTTCTAAATTATTTAAATTTTTAATTAAATAAATAGTTATATGATTTTAAAAAAAATAATTTTTAAGTGAATAATATTAGAATTAATAACATAATTGAAAATAATAATAATAAATTTTATTTATAATTTATAATAATAATATACTTACAAAATTGTAATATAATAATAAAAATATTCATATCTAATTTTATTATTTTTTAAAATTTAATTTTAAAAAATTAATAGTCTATTTGTTGAAAGTATTACAATATATACTTTAAAAAAAATTTTTTTTGTATACATAACTAACAACTGTATTGTATATAATTATTATTGACATTATAATCATATATATATAATAATTTTATTATTATTTAAAAAAAAAATAAATTCAGTTAATTTTTATTATTTTAATTTTTTAATCATCTCGTGTAACAATTTCCTGAAATATTTCCGGAAACTGTATATAATTGAAATTGTTTGCAAATTTAGAGAAATAGGCGACCCGGTTGCTTAAAATAGTCAAATGTTTCAAACTATCCAATAGACGGTCGAGTTTAGCATCGGATAGTAATACAGATTGATATTTACAATTCAAATAGCATTTCAATAATTGTTTATAAAATTCACGCTGTTTTCTGTGGGGGGAGGATATCAACAAAAAAAATTAAAATAAATAATATTAATACAAAATTTTAATACAAAACTATAAATAAAACAATATATATATAACAAAATAAATACATATATATAAATTATATACATATATATATATAAAATATATACATATACAATATATATATATATATAATAAACATATATATAAAATATATACATATACAATATATATATATATATAATAAACATATATATAAAATATATACATATAATATATATATATATAATATATATTATATATATATATATAACTTACTCGATATGATCTCTATTTAATAATTTTGGTCGATTCGGATTAAATAGTAATATTGGTGTTAACTATAGATATTTATAAATAATATATATATATATATAATCATTAAAATAATAAATTTAAATTTATAATCTATAATTTATAGATTATTATTTAAAAAAAATAAAATATTAATAATAATTTACTAAATAAATGATTAATTTGTCGAAATCCCAATCGATACCCATTTCGGTTAAAAATGTTTTATGCAAAGTATACGGACCGCCAATGTCCGGGTCTTCGGATATTTGTTTATATAAATCCAGATTTATTATATACGATGTGTTTTCCTGTAAAATAAAATAAATTTAATTATTAGTAAATAATTTCATATTTGAAATAAATATATTATACAGTAATTCAATAGAATATTATATAACATAAAGTTATATTATAGATATATTTTTTTTAGTAATTTTTTTGTTGTTGAATAAAAATTAGTATATTATTATACAATTTTAAAAAAAAATTATCAAATATTATAGATTCTATAATATATGCTAATTATTTTTTAATTGTATAGAAAAACATTTATAATTTTTAATAATAATAATAATAATTAAAATATATATATCCAGGTTGTGAAAGGGGAGTAGGAATGGAATTGGAAATTTAATGGAAATTTAGTGGAAATTTAATGGGAATTTAGTGGGAAATTAATGGGAATTTATTGGGAATTTACTCAAATTTGGAAAAAATTGTAGTTTAAAAATGCAATAAAAATTGTTCACCCCTCCCCGCCCTATACCCCCAAGTTTTTTCGAAAGTTTTGACATTTTACCCCCCCTATACCCCCCCCCCTTGAGATCGAGAACCCTGATATATATTACATACATGTATAATATTCCAGTAGAGATGTTCAAAATTAAAATTCAATATATTTCTTAACACCACTAACTCCAATGCAGAATATTTAATCAAAATTAATTGATCCGATTCTTCGAGATCATCCCGAAACTGGTCCAACGATTTGGCCATTTGTACGTATTTTGGCAAATCGTTTGAAAACTTTTGGGTCTGTATATGTATAGACTCATGGATACAAGTCATACGTAATTGACGGCTATAGTGGCCAGTAGTTTGCAGACAATTCATTGAATCTAATAGTTGACGAAATCGCTGGGACTGGCCGTCGGTAAAACAGTGGCCACCATCAACAGTGGCACCGTAATCGGCAACCATTACTAGTGTCGGCGTCGGCGTCGGCGACTGCGGTGACAATAACTTAATCGTTAGTTCCGAATCAATAGAGTTGTTGTCGTCCTCGTCGTCATCGTTGTCGTCATCATCGGTGGACAGCATATCATTGCCGATAGTTGTCTGCGATTTGTTGTTTCGGTCTATTGTTTCCGAGTTTGTTGTTGTTATCACCGATGATGGCAACTGTTGTTGACTATAATCGCCGATGATTTCCGATCGCCGATTGACGGGCGTCGGCGTCGGCCAACTGTTGTCGTTATTGTCGTCGTTGTCGTCAACTTTGGCCACAAGTTTTCGTTTCCTGTTTTCCCGAACTATAGCTCTTCTGACCTGATTTTCATCGTCAGTATAAAACAAATTCTAGTTTTATATAAAAAAATAATCAAATAATTTAATTTTTGTTGTGTTTAAAGAATATTCTGTTAATTAATTTTTTTTGATTTTATTTTTTTCATACAGTTTTCATTCCCATTGAAAAACATTTATCTAAACGACATTTTCGGCAATGGGTTCGGCTATCGATATCTACCGTACATTTGCCACCAAAATAGCAGCGCAAACGGTCCTTAAAAAACAACAATAATAATATTTTTATATTTTTTAATATAAAAAAAATAAAATAAAATTTATATAATTACCTGATATTTAAGTGCATTGCGTCGGAAAAATGCTTTACAAGAGTTACAACTTTGAACATCAAAATGATAGCCTAATAAACAATTAAAAAAAAACATTAAAAAAATTATTTATTTTTAATTAATTAATTAATAAATAAAAAAACAACAAAATTTAAATTAATTACAAAAATTATTTATTAATTATTATTTAATTATTTTTGTTATTGATTTACATTACCATTAGATTTATCGCCACAAACAACACAATATAGTTGTAATGTATTTTCAATATTATCCGACATATTTGTATAATTTGTTTTTATCACATATTATTATTATTATTATTTATATATTAAAAAAGTAATATATATATTAAAAACAAAATGTCAAACAAAAATGAGATATTATGTATGATTTTTTTTATATATTTAAGTTAAAAACTATAAAAACTTAGTTACACTGTAATTGCATTTTACTTGTTGTTGTTATCAATTTATTACTGTATAATCAAAAACACTTAAAAAATAAAAACCATATATATATATTTAGTAATAGCTATCATATATCATATATATATATATAATAATTTAGTTATACAATATTAAATAATAAAATAAAATATTATTTTTATTGATAGTATTATATATATATATATATATATATATATATTAATTGCACTTAAAAAAATAATCTACTTTTTTTATTAAATAATAAATATATAACATTGAAAATTGTAATAATAATATCACAAATATTTTTAACAAATTTAATTATATATTTGTATATTATATACAAATTATTATTTAAAAAAAATAAAAATTATAGAAATATTTCAACAACAAAATATTTATTTATTTATTATTATTTTTTTACATTAAAATTTACACAAAACAACTAAAAACTCAAAAAATTTACAATCAATTCTAGTTTACAATAAATTGTTAATTTTTTTATTATAATAAATAAATAAATAATTTAAAAAAAACAAATAATTTAATAAATTAAATATAATTATTCCTAACTTTTTTATTTTATTATGTTAGCTAAAAACTTTTACAAATTAATTAATTACTAACTAATAGTATCATTACTATTATCATTACTACTACTACTACTACTATTACTATTACTATCGTTATAATAATCATTATTATTATTATTATTATTATTATCAATATTGAAATTATTATTATTATTATTATTATTGCAATCATTATCATTGTCTCTATTGGACATAATCTCCTTAAACAATGGCGGCATATCGACAATGGTGTCGACATGTTTGACAAAAAACGGTATTTTTTCGCTTAAAGTAAACACGTATTTCAAATCATAGATAAGCCGGGTAAATTTATTTTTCATTAGTAAATCGGATCGATATTTAATTAGTAAATAGCGCTGCAGTAAATGTATATAATTATTTTGCTGAAATCTACAGGGAGATATAAATATAATTAAAAATATATATATATATATATATTAATTTTATTTTAAAAATATATTATTGTTTTTTAAAACTGAAAAATTATTTGTAAAAATAAAGTTTATAACTTAATACAATATAATGTTTTTTTTAATAAATAAATAAATAATTTTCTATTGTATATACATATATATATATATATATGACATTGTGTTTAAGTTAGTATAGCATTATTGTTATATATAATTGTTTTAAACAAAATTTTTAATTAATGTAATTATTGTAATTAAATTCAAATAAATAGAAATAATAATAATAAACATAGAAAAACATTTTTTTTGTGTATAGTTTTAATGTGTGAATATTAATTTGTGATAATGATTATTATTAGTAATAATAATAATAATAATTTAGCACTATAATAATTTATTAGATTAATAATAATAATAATAAGCTAACATTAAAAAAAAACTTTAAATTAATATCATAAAAATAAATTATCAAAAAAATTCTTTAAAAAAATTATTTATTTATTTATTAAATAAATAAAATACAACTAATTAAAAACTTTTTTATTTTTATTTTTGTTGTTGTTGTTGTTAATTATATAATAATTATTATTTATTTACTATCTATTCATCATAATCTCTTTGAACAATGGCGGATAATCAATGAAATTTGATGTATATTTATTGAAATTTTCCGTAACTTTCGTACAGAGAATATTCAAAAATTTTAGATCACGTATTAGTCTCAAGTATTTTGTTTTAACCATTAGGACTGATCGACACTTTATATAGAGATAACGTTGTAGTAAATGGACGTAAAAATTTTGCTGTAATCTGTATATTAATTATTTTATTTTTTATTTTTTTATTTTAGTATTTTTGTTTAAAATAAAATTAAATTTTTAAATAGTAGAAATTAATTACGATTGTTTTCCTAAAATAATTAACTAACAAATACTAGTATATATACAGTATATATCATATATCATAAATATATAGATAAAAGTAAATATATATAAATACTAATTCAACAAAAAAAATAAAAAGTTTTAAAAAAGTAATATTATTATTGCATATTATATAATATATATATATTATACTATTTAACTAAATTTAATTTATTATAACTATTATTATTATTAGTAAATAAATACATATATATATTTATCACTTACTTAACAATTTGACGGTTAACTAGTTTAGGTCGATGGGGATTAAATAAAATTATAGCTGTTAGCTAAAAATGATTAAAAAACAAATATAAATATTAGTATAATTTATTTATATTAATATATTTTTTACTAAATTTTTTTTAAAAATATATATATATATATATATATAATATACAAACCAAATGTATGATCAATGGATCGGATTCCCAGTCGAGTCCTATGTTTTGTAGGAAATCCCTGTGATATATGTATGGCCTTTCATTTGCCGGAATATTATCGAAATTTTTAAATAAATCCAATTTAATTAAATGCGATTCATTGTTCTACTTGGATATATATATATATATATAATATAGTAAAAAAAAATTTTAAAAAAATTATTGAATAAATTAAATATAAATATTATTATATATAAAAAAATATTTAAAAAAAATTAATATACAAATTATAATTATCATTGACTTTATTAATAAAATTTTTATATTTTGTTTTCTGATTTTAAATTCTATGAATTATTATTCAATAAATTCTATATATTATTATTGAATAAATTTTATATATTATTCAATAAATTCTATATATTATTATTCAATAAATTCTATATATTATTCAATAAATTCCATATATTATTCAATAAATTCTATATATTATTCAATAAATTCTATATATTATTCAATAAATTCTATATAATTATTCAATAAATTCTATATATTATTATTCAATAAATTCTATATATTATTATTCAATAAATTCTATATATTATTCAATAAATTCTATATATATATATATATACAGTATATAACAACTGATGATTGATTAGACCATAAATATTTTTTTTAAAAAAAATTAACACTAAAAATTAAAAACTAAAAATTGTAAAATTTTTCATTAAATACCACAACAATATTCCAGTACTGGTGCTCGTAGTTAAATACCATCACTTGTTGCATAAACTCCATCTCAATCATCGAATACTTGATTAGGATTAGCTGATCCCCGGGGCTGATGGTTCGAAACCCGGTCAACTGTTTGGACATTTTGACAATTTTCATTGTCTGCAATTCGTGTTTAGTGGTTATGATTTTGATGGCATCGGCTATTGTCTGTACAAAACGTCCCGGTTTTATATCATGTGATGAATAGGTGGAGGAGTAGGTGGTAGGAGCCGGTAATTGTATCAACTGTATGGCTTCGAGTAGCTCCTGTAGTTTACTACCCTCCAGGCTATTGAATTGTGTATTATAATCGCTGATTGGTTTCATTGGTGCCAAAACTATTTATTTATTTTTTTATGATAATAATAATAATAATTAATAATCAATTGTTAATTAGAAAAACTATTAAAATATATAACTATTAAACTATATATTTATTTTTAGTTAATAACTAACAAAAAGTTTGTTTGATTGCTAACAAATTGCTAACTATTGCTAATAATTTTAATAATAATAATAATACTTTTAATTAATAATAAATATATATATATATATATATATAAATTGTTAATTAGAAAAACTATTAAAATATATAACTATTAAACAATATATTTGTTTATAACTAACAAATAGTTAATAAGTGATTTTTTTATTGCTAACAAATTGCTAACTATTTATTTTGCTAATAATTTTAATAATAATAATAATAAAATACTATTAATTAATTAATTTTATTTTTTTTATAATTACATTCGTGAAGAAATCGTTTATCGTCGTACAGATCGTGTGTATGGGCTATGGATATGATAGACATGTTATGTTGTTGTTGTGGGGATAGGGATGTCGTCGAGGATGAGTTGCTGCTGACAATAGACGACTGTCCATCAATAGTAGTAGTGGTAGTGGTAATGGCGGTGGTGTTGGTGTTGGTGTTGTCCATCACTAGACCACCGGTACTATCGATAGTATTGTCGGCAATCATCAGCTGTTGATACTTTCGTTTGCGATTTTGTTCGACAATAGCCTTTCGGACCTCTTTTTGTTCATCAGAATAGATGAGACTCTGAGGACAGTAGTAGAGGACAGGTATGTCATCAAACAAACATATATATAGACAGGTATACTATATGGTGGGGGTGGGGGTAAACCTAAGGTATGTCATCAAATATATATATATATATATAGAGAGGTATACTATATGGTGGGAGTGGGGGTAAACCTAAGGTATGTCATCAAACATATATATATATATATATATATATATAGACCGGTATACTATATGGTGGGGGTAAACCTAAGGTATGTCATTAAACATATATATATATATAGACCGGTATACTATATGGTGGGGGTGGGTGAGGGGTAGTAAACCTACTGAATTCATGCCCACTGCCAGACATTTATCCATTCGGCACCGTTTGCATCGTTTGCGGTTATCGGTAGTTATCTGGCAATAGCCGCCCAAAAAACATTTGAATTGGTCCTTAAAAAATGATTAATAATAATTATATTAAAAAAAACTTAAAAATTAAAAATCTATATAAAAAAAATTACAGCATTTTTTAGGGCATTTCTCCTGAAAAACGATTTACACGACTCGCAAGTTATGGCACCGAAATGATAGCCTAAATAATTGTTGTTTTGTATATATAAAAAAATTATATAATAAAATAAAATTTAAAAAAAAATTAATTTATAATAAACTATAATAATTACCGCTTGAATGGTCGCCACAAATAATACAAATTTTAGTTGAATCACATTTGATTGACATTTTTGTTTAGTTTTTATTATATGTAATCCTCTATAAAAAAAATTTTTGTGTGTATATTAAAATTAAAATTATTTTATTATTAACAACAACAACAACAACAATAAATATTATTATTATTAAAAACAATTTATCAAAAATTTATGTATAAATTATATATCTATAAATATGTTTAATATGTACACAAATTAATTGTTTTTTGACCCAATATCAATTTATTAAATATATTAACTATTATTATTATTAATGTTTATTTTTTAAATTAAAAAATCCACTTGATAATATGCTTATGTATGATAAATAAGCATGCTAAGTTAACAACAACAACAAAAAATAAAAATTATTAATTAACATAATAATAATATTAATAAATTACAATTATTTTAACACACAAACTAACACATAAGTCAATCAATAATCAATATAACACATACTATGAAATTAAATATAATTATATGTTTATTATATTTTTATTAAATAATAATAATAATATATATATATATTGTATATATTTAATAATATATAATAAAATACGTGTGTTTTTGTATGACACTAATGCTATTATTTTTATAAATGTTGATTAAAATCAATTTTATTAACTGTATTACAGTGTCTGTCTATTTGTCACTAATAGTAGTAGTAGTAGTTGTTGTAGTAGTAGTAGTTGTGGCACTAGTAGGTAGTATATGCACCTAGACTTGCGACACACCATATGTATTATAATAATAATACTGTATTTAATTTTTATTTTAAATAAAATAATATTTTAATATATAATATATAAATTATATTTATATATAAAAACACGTTGTTATCGCACACACACACACACTGTATTAATAAAAAAAAAATTAGATATATATATATATCTAATTGCGATAATTAAATTAAATATTTGATAATTGTAATTGATAATTATTAATAATTAATACAATTACTAAAAAAAAATATTTTAGTACATTAGGGGCATTAAAACAATAGATTAAATACTAAATAATAGTTGATTAATGGGAATTTTTTTTTAATGTTTAACTAATTGTACTGTAAGTGTGTAATTAAAACTTAGTTGTGTGTGTGTGTGTGTGTGTGTGTGTAAAACATGATAAAATGTTTATGATTGTAAAAAATGAGTTTTTTTATATTAAAATAAATCTATACTATTAGTTACTACAGTATTAGTTTACAGTGTTTGACTACTAATCAATGTGTACTTATTTATTATATTATAGATAAAGTTAATATATTGTAAGTATTTCAATTGATAATATAATTTATAAGTAAATCTAAAGCAAATATGTGTATGTGTATGTGTATGTGTATGTGTATGTGTATGTGTATGTGTATGTGTATGTGTATGTGTATGTGTATGTGTATGTGTATGTGTATGTGTATGTGTATGTGTATGTGTATGTGTATGTGTATGTGTATGTGTATGTGTATGTGTATGTGTATGTGTATGTGTATGTGTATGTGTATGTGTATGTGTATGTGTATGTGTATGTGTATGTGTATGTGTATGTGTATGTGTATGTGTATGTGTATGTGTATGTGTATGTGTATGTGTATGTGTATGTGTATGTGTATGTGTATGTGTATGTGTATGTGTATGTGTATGTGTATGTGTATGTGTATGTGTATGTGTATGTGTATGTGTATGTGTATGTGTATGTGTATGTGTATGTGTATGTGTATGTGTATGTGTATGTGTATGTGTATGTGTATGTGTATGTGTATGTGTATGTGTATGTGTATGTGTATGTGTATGTGTATGTGTATGTGTATGTGTATGTGTATGTGTATGTGTATGTGTATGTGTATGTGTATGTGTATGTGTATGTGTATGTGTATGTGTATGTGTATGTGTATGTGTATGTGTATGTGTATGTGTATGTGTATGTGTATGTGTATGTGTATGTGTATGTGTATGTGTATGTGTATGTGTATGTGTATGTGTATGTGTATGTGTATGTGTATGTGTATGTGTATGTGTATGTGTATGTGTATGTGTATGTGTATGTGTATGTGTATGTGTATGTGTATGTGTATGTGTATGTGTATGTGTATGTGTATGTGTATGTGTATGTGTATGTGTATGTGTATGTGTATGTGTATGTGTATGTGTATGTGTATGTGTATGTGTATGTGTCTACATACATACACACACACATACACATACATACATACACATACATAATGTATTCAATTATATTAAATACATTGTCATAGCAAATAAATGTATTATTATTAAAAACATAAAATATTTAAACATAAATCAATACAAATGTTATTTGTGTTGTTTATGTCTGTTATTATAACTTTTTTTTTAAAATAAACTATTCATTGATTTCTACAGTTTTCAATTATAATATAAATTTATAGCATTTTATTTAATTCAGGGATGTATTTAATAGCAGCTGTTATTGAAAATATTATTATTATTATTATTATTATTATTATTTTGTTATAACTAATATGTATATTTAGTTTTTGCACTTTAAATAGTTTATACATTTAGTGTACTATTTATCAAATATAATAATTAACAAAAAAAAATTAAATGCACTAACTTATTGATTAAATGTGATAATAATTATTTATATATATATATATATATCTAACTATACCCTTAATAATAATAAATATTTGAGACTTAATAGTCTTAATAATAATAATAATAGTAATAATAATTAAATAATATTGATTTATACATATAATATAGTTACAGTACTATCTAATTATTTTATATAAGCTAAATAATTAAATCTAAAAATACTATTTATATATATATAATGTGTATATACTACTGTATATATATTTATAGATAAAATTATATAATTATATAAATTATTATTTTTTAGTTTGCAATTTTCAATAAAAAAAACGTCATATATATAATAATAGTTATTAGTTGATTATGTAAAAATGATTATATAATTAATAGTCTATCATGATTAATCTAATTTATTATTATTATTTTTATTTTTATTTTTAAAACAATAACAACACATAAAAATATTGTGTAATAATTATATAATATTTTTTTTAACTATAATAATAGCCATAAAATAATTATGTTAATAAATAGCAACTATTATATACTATTAAAAATATATTGCGTTAAAAAATATGACATTTTTTATAAATAAATAATTATAATATATATTGTTATAATATTTTAATTAACCTTAATTATCTAATTTTTTGAAATTGCATATAATTTTATATACATATTAAATTTTTTTTTAAAAATGTGTTACATTGCGATAAAAAAAAATTTATATCACTCAAAATATTTAATATTAGATATAATTAAATATCTTAATTAATTTATCAAAAAAATAAGATAAATACAATAGTTTTGATAATATTTATAAATTATTGAATTTTGTTTTATTTAAATAATTTTTTAAAAATTCATAAAAAAAATTGTAAGCCATTAAAAAACATTTCTAAAAATTTAGACTTAATTTTTTATTTACTTTTAATATCAATAATAATAATACTAAATAGAGTCATACAAAATATGTGTTAATTAAATAATTATATATAATATATTTTAACTAATAATACTATAACTAATAAACTTTTTTTTAAAAAAAATAAATTGTTACAAAAAACTTACCTTGTTTGTTAACCAAAAAAAATGTACTAGTTAATTTATCCAAACTAAAAAATATATATAACAATTACGTGTCTATTATAATATCACACATAAAATTATATCAACTAATCATATAATACATGATAAACTTTTTTTTGTTGTATGTAAAATAATAATAATTATTATAATTATTATTATTGATCTAGTTCAATCAATTTATTTTGTTTAGCATATATTATTATTATTTTTTTTTAAATATTTATGTCACTATCAGTTATATATAAATATATATTAAATAAAATAAATCTATTATATTGATAGTAAAAAAAATTTTTATGATGATATTAAATAAATTTTTATACTACTACTACTAGAATAAATTTGCACATGCTCATTTTAAAATAGGCGTGTTTTTATTATCAATAATAATAATAATAATAACAAAAATAACATAAGTAATAATACTATTAATAAACAACAATGTTATAATAATTATAATAATACCTGTATTTAAGTTATATATTAATTATACAGGTAAATTATGATTAATTAATCAATTTTGCTTATAATAATAAAAATAATAATTGGTTAAATAATTATTTTAAAAATTATATTTATTGTTACTATAGCAATTAATTATATTATGTGATTAACTAAAAATTTTATAATTTGTTTGTAATATAATATATTAATATATAAATATTGTATAATAATAATAATTTCTTTATATAAATAAATATTTTATTTGTTTTCTCCATTAAATATTAAATATTTTTTTTTTAAAAATTATATATATATATAATTTTATATTAATAGCATAATTATTATGTAATAATAATAACACTAACAATATATATATATATATAAAACAATGTTATGTAAACTATTGAAACTAGTTATACATAAACTATTAAAATGTCGATTAATTAATAACTGTCTATTATTAGGGTTATCCCTATTTTACGGTTATTTGGTATTGATTTATGCGGTAATTAGTTTCGGTAAAAATGGTCTAAAATTTTTTCAGATACATCGCCGTGACATTGAACCCGATTGCCTAACCGATGGACAACTGGGTAGACATTATTATCAACAACTAAACAATGTATTTATTATTATAATTAATTAATTAATTAATAATTAATAATATGTTTACCCCCCCCACCCAATAAATAGGGTATAAAACTTCATTATGTAATGTCCGATAGTGAGGAGGAGGACCACCAGTCAAACAAACAGCTAATGTTGTTTATTCACGGTTTCCCAGAATTCTGGTATTCCTGGCGACACCAGATCCGAGAGTTTAGCCCAGACTATCGGACACTAGCGGTCGACTTGCGTGGCTATGGCCTATCGGATAAACCCCTGGGTTGTCATAACTATACCTTGGATTTATGTGTCGAAGATATCTGGGAATTGGTGGCCAGTATATACCGCAACCGACTACATAAGCAGCCGATAGTATTGGTCGGACACGATTGGGGCGGTTTGATTGGCTGGAAATTTACTGGGAAATATCCTCAACTAGTCGATCGGCTAATTGTATTGAATAGTCCACATCCCCAGGTCTTGAGGGATAGCCTCCGGTGTAGTCCTAAACAATTTTTCAGTTCATGGTATATGTATTTTTTCAACTTACCACTACTACCTGAGCTAGTGTTGCTAAGCAATGATCTACAACTATTTGATATTTGTATGGTGGCGGCTGATGGACATCCTATGTTTAGCCGGGATGATATGGATGCCTATAAATATGTATTTAGTAGATCATCCGGACTAACTGGCCCATTGAACTATTATCGGGCATTTTTAAGGAGGAGGAGGAGCAGTAGAAAATACCCGTCCGATAGACCGAAAAATATAATGACAATCAAAGTGCCGACACTTATTATTTGGGGTAAAGTTTTTTATTTATTTTTTTGAAAATCTATTGGATATTTATTGGGAATTTATAGTGTGTTTACTGGGAATATACAGGGAATTTAGTGGGAATTTAGTGGGAATTTAGTGAGAATTTAGTGGGAATTTAGTGGGAATTTAGTGAGATTTTAGTGGGAATTTAGTGGGAATTTAGTGGGAATTTAGTGGGAATTTAGTGGGAATTTAGTGGGAATTTATTCAAATTTGGCAAAAATTGTTGTTTAAAAATGCAATAAAAATTGGTCACCCCCCAAACTTTTTCATGATTTTTGTCATTTTACCCCCCTATACCCCCCCCTGAGATCTAAAATCTTTCCCAACCCTCATATATAGATATATAATATGTTTTTTTATTATTATTATTAGGCAAACGTGATATAGCATTCAGTGAGCAATTGGCTACCGATGCGCACCGGTATGTCCAGGATTTGACCGTCCAGTACATTGATAACTGTTCCCATTGGACACAATTGGATCAGCCGATGATTGTTAATCAATATATAAGACAGTATTTAAATAAATAAATAAATAAAATACAAAACAATAACTTTATATTATTATTGTATTTAATAATAAATATATATTTTTGAAATATATAAATTATATTAATTTATATTTTTATAAATATATATATATAACTAAAATTTAGTAAACTTTTAAGTAATTCATAAATTTAATACAATTTGTATACTAATATAATATTATTGTATTAATATAAATATTTAAAAATTTAACTTATATTATTTATTTTTTATACAACTAAATAAATGCACAAAAAAATTGTTTAAAAACTAAATCATTAAAATTTTGTTATTTATAGATATTGTTAGATATTTTTAATTATTAAATTAAATTTATTTTCATTGAACACAAGTTATGATATTAAATATTTTGATATTTTATAATATTTTATAACAAATACAATATATAAATAAATGTGAATAATTTAAATAATACTAATTTTTATTATTTAAAATATTCACATATATTAATATATTTTTCACAATAATTATGCTAATTTATAGGATTTTATTTAATAAATTACAGTTTTTAAACTAAAAAATAAGTTATATTAATCTATTAAATTGAAAAATTGAAATGTTTTAATAATTAATTTATTAAAAAAATATTTATGAAAAAAAAGTTTACTAACTTCTCTAAGCTATTAAAATATTTATATAAAATATTGCATTATTATAGATATGATAAATAAATAGTGTATTATTCAGCATTAAATAGACAATAGATTTTTTTTAAAATATTAGTTAAACTATATAATAGTAAATTAAAACTTACACAATAATATAAATATTTTACCAATATAACAATATAAAAAATATAATATAATTAATTACTTAAAAAAAAGTTAAACAATATATAAATATTGTGTAAATAATTTAAATAATACTAAATTTTATTATTTAAAATATTCAAATATATTAAATATTATTTCCAAAATTTATGCTAATTTATAGCTTTTAATTTAATAAATTTGTGGTTTAATAATAAGTTTTTAATAAAAAAAATATTTAATTTATATCTTATTATAATAAATATCTAATTTATATCTTATTTTTTTACAATAAATAAGTTATATTAATTTATTAAATTGAAAATTTATGTTTTAATAATTAATTTATGACAAAATATTTATAAAAAAAGTTTAATATTTTCTCTAAGCTATTATAATATTTTTATAAAATGTTGCATTATTATAGGTATGATAAATAAATAGTGTATTATTCAGCATTAAATAGACAATAGATTTTTTTTATATAAAAATATTAGTTAGTTAAACTTACTAATAATAAATTAAAACTTACACAACAATATTTATTACCAATATAAAAAGCTATAATATAATAAATAACTTAATCATGATATTTAATAATTATTTTTTTTAAATATAATTAATTACTTTTTTAAAAAAAAGTTAAAGAACTAATATTATAATAT
Source organism: Oppia nitens (assembly GCF_028296485.1). Taxonomy (NCBI): domain Eukaryota; kingdom Metazoa; phylum Arthropoda; class Arachnida; order Sarcoptiformes; family Oppiidae; genus Oppia; species Oppia nitens. The sequence goes on from NW_026533206.1 coordinate 995,996, forward strand.
AATAACAAAATGATTTGAAAAAAAATTGTTTAAACAAAAAAATATTTAAATATATATATTATTAAATAATTAATAAGATTTTTTAAAGATTATTATTTTTACATATATTAAATTATTTAATTTTTTCATATAAATGCTTGATATTAATTTAATAGTTTTTTTTGACATTAAATTAGATTAAATTGTTAAACATTTTTTTAATGTCCATTGTAAATCTCAAATAATGGTTACCCTAATAGCTAATATATCATTATATATATATACTTTATTTATATGATTAATATGATATATGATTTATACATATGACTAATGCAATAGCTTTATATATATATATATACAAAAAAAAAGTATAAATATCGTGTAAATAAGTTTTATATATTTTATATTATCTTGAGTTTGATTGTTTTATTATTATTATTATTTTTTTTTAAAAAAAAGTATAAGTAACTTTCAATTTGATAAAATTCAACTATGTATTCAACAAAAATCCAATTACTAATTGTCGTGGGTACAATTTGTACAATTAGTTTGATGTCAAATGTAGGCCAGGCTTATAGTACAGTTGATTTATTCAATGATGTTTGCGGTAAGTTTTCTGTTAAATTTTGAATAATAATAATAATAAACATATTTTAATATAATCTTTTTTTTTATAAATATATATATAATTTAATAAAAAAATATATTTATTAAATTTCAATTAATACAATTAATACAAATAATTGTTAATTATTAATACAATTAATACAATTAATTATTTAATTAATTTTTATAGATGTAAAGAATCCAATATGTTTATTGATTAAAATAAAAACCGATCAATTAAAAAACTGTCTACGACCATTGAATTTTCATATAGATTTGGAAACATTTATTAAACATTTTAAATATGCCGTAAAGGAGCTAGCTGATAATTATAAAAATCATCATAAAAAACCCAGCTGTATACGTTTCTATAAAACGAAACATGCAGCAATAGCAATGAAAATAATTAATAGACTAGTTGAAGATTTTTCAGTACATCCTTATCATTTAGATGTTGTTGAATTTAAAAAATGTTTTAAATGTTAAAAAAAAAACAAATCAAAAAACATTTTTAATTTTTTTTAAAAATAAAGTAGTAGTAGTAGTAGTAGTAGTAGTAGTAGTAGTAGTAGTAGTAGTAGTAGTAGTAGTAGTAGTASTAGTAGTAGTAGTAGTAGTAGTAGTAGTAGTAGTAGTAGTAGTAGTAGTAGTAGTAGTAGTAGTAGTAGTAGTAGTAGAAGTAGTAGTAGAAGTAGTAGTAGTAGTAGTAGTAGTAGTAGTAATAATAATAGTAGTAGTAGTAGTAATAATAGTTGTTGTAGTTATTAATTAATTAATTAATTGTATAACACAAAAAAATAGTTTGTAAAAGTTTTAGCTAAAATAAATTTTTTTTTTACAAATAATTATATATAAAGTATTAATTAATTAATTTATCGATTTATTATTTTAAAAAAAATTAAAACAGTTATTGTAAACTAGTATTGATTGTAAATTTTATTTAATTTTTTGTTGTTGTTGTTTTGTGTAAATTTTATGTAAAAAAAATAATAAATAAATATTTGTTATTGAAATATTTCTATAATTTTATTTTTTATAAATAATTTTTATATAATATACAAAAATTAATAAATTAATTTGTTGTAAATATATGTGATATTATTATTACAATTTTTAATATATATATATATATATATTACTAAATATATATCGTTTTTTGTTTTTGTTTTACAGTGTAACAATTTTTATTTTATTTAATTATATTTTTAAATAATATACTAAAAAAATTATATAATTATAATGTCAATAATTAGTATATATTTGTTAGTTATGTAAACAAATTTTTTTAAATGTATATATTGTAAAAGTTTCGACATATAAACTATTAATTTTCAAAATTAAATTCAATTTTAATATAATTATCTAATATTATTATATAACAATATTATAAGTATATTATTATTATAAATTAAAATAAAATTTATTATTATTATTATTTTCAATTATCTTATTGATTCTAATAGTATTCACTTAAAAATTATTAAAAATCATATTACAATTTATTTTATTAAAATTTTAAATCAATTAGAATAAAACTGTATTTTTTTGAGTTAAATAAAAATAAAATAATAATTTGATTATAATATTATTTATCTTTTACTGTATTTCTAGTATTACTATCTATTATTAATATTTATTTTTTATATTAAAATTTTATACATATTTGACATTAATCACTATAAATATTAATAAATATAAAGTAATATTTATTTTAAAAAAACTTTTACTATACAAACAAACAAATAGTTTTATTATTATAATCTAATAGGAAATAAATGCTTTGGTATTAATATTTAGATTAACAATATGTATGTGTTTTTAAAAGGGATTAAATAAAAGTTTAGTATTTTTAGGTGAAACACAAATCAAATAAATTGTTTATCAAATGTTAATCATATTGTTTGTGTAGAAATATAAAACTTATTTTTATTTTAGTAATAAAATTTATAATTATTTTGTTAATTTTATCAATAATAATGTGTAAATTTCATTCAATAATGAAAATTATAATAATTTTTATCATAGTTTTTGTATTAAACTTTACAATCGTTAACTGTTTGCCATCAATGGGTTTGAAACTTATATCAACTCAAAAATATTTATTAATAAATATATGAGAAATAATTGATTAAATTTTTTTGTTTTATTTTTTATTTAATTATTTTAGGTATGAATTTTGACATTAATAGTGTGGAAACTACTGGCCATAAAATGTTTGAAAAATTAAACACAAATACCACTACTAATGATATTAATTGGACTAAAAATGTTAACAAAAAAAGTTTTAAAAAGTTAGTTTCATATTCAATGCTAATAATAATACTAATACTAATAATACTATACAATAAATATGTATTTTTTTGTTTGTTTGCATATATTTTTACATATACAGTACACTATATTAATTTATATTATATATATATATATATATCAAGCCATCAATGAGTTTGAAACCTATAATATAACTCAATATATATTTATTAAATAATTGATTTTTTTTTGTTTATTTAATATTATTATTATTATAAATAGATATTTCCATAAATAGTGTAGAAAGTTGGGCTAAAATGTCAAAATTAAAATCAATTAATACTAATACTACTAAAAACTTACTATAAAAAGTTCAAAAATTAATTTCATATATAATAATAATAATTATAATAACAAAAAATAATTATCAATTTTTTTATTATTGCCCATTAATAGCTGTATTGATATACAGTATTATATATATATAAACTTTAAAAAAATTAAATTACTATTAAATTACAATTTTATATATACTGTATATATATATATATCAATATTAAATTTACAATATTTATTATTTTTTAACTAAAATAATTAAATTTAATTAGCAATAATAATAACAATGATTGCTATTAAATGTTTGTTTGCTGTGATTTTTTTTTATTAATTATTATTAATAATAATATTAGTATTGAAAACCAATCGCCGGCTGATTACATGCCGTCGGCGGCACCGACGGTGGCGGCGGTCATCAAAATCGATGGCAACGATACGGCCAAACATTTGATGCCCGACAAAGACAACAACAACAACAACCAGCAAAATGTCAAACAAGCCGTGGAAATGGCTGCCAATCAGGCTATCTGGTCATTGAATCGGGCCATCGACAGTTCAATGAACAAGGGTTTCGGTCTACCCTACCCGCTGGCCGCCCGACTGGTACGGGAACAGGCCATCAAAGCCAAAGAACAGGCCAACGATGAACTGCAGAAAATTGTCGATCAAATAGTACAGTCGGCGGCTGTCGCCGACACCGATGATCGGCACCGAGTATTGGCCATCCGTTATGAGGCTAATAAAGCCCTTGATTTGGCTATGGATGCCCTGGAAAGTGCCCGATCGCTGGCCGTGAAAGCGGCTCTCAGAAAATTTACCGAAGAGGGAACCGCC
>NW_026533206.1:1005000-1065000 GCF_028296485.1 Oppia nitens
CACATACACATACACATACACATGCTACATACACATATACATACACATACACATACACATACACATACACATACACATACACATACACATACACATACACATACACATACACATATACACATACACATACACATACACATACACATACACATACACATACACATACACATACACATACACATAACAAATAATATACACATACACATACACATACACATACACATACACATACACATACACATACACATACACATACACATACACATATATATATATATATATATATATATATATATATATATACACATACACATACACACATACACATACACAYACACATACACATACACATACACATACACATACACATACACATACACATACACATACACATATATACACATACACATACACATATATACACACATACACACACACATACACATACACATACACATACACATACATACACATACATACACATACATACACATACATAAACATACATACCATACACAATGCCGGTCCTCTATGAGCCGGATATCTGATGCCTCGGATTTCTTTACTCCAGACATCAGTCCTGTTATTAAATGTCTTCATAATCATCGAAACACCCGTTCTCAGAGTTCCTGTATTACTGACACCTCCATCAATGAAACCAAAGCCAGCAAACAGTGCCAACTCTTCATCGGTATTAACAATGTCTCTGTCGGGCAAACAAATACTGTTAACCGTATAATACCTGCCATTCATTGATCTTTGAATCCCTATATGACTATTCAGTTTCAATAGTCCGATATCATTGATATTTTTATCTTTTGGATAATCTTTGTATTGAAACCATTTGTCGACACCGTATGTATGGCTTTCATCTCTCTTATCATGAACTGTCCGAACAGTTATAGTAAAATCGGAACTAATAATAATAATAATCATAAAAAATTGTTGGAAAAAAAACATTATATTCCTATGATATTCGCAAATAAATAAATGATTAATAAAATAAATGTCTTAAAAAACATTTATATATAATAATTAATAAATTAAATACTGTATTATTTTTAGTATCATTTTTTTGCGTATAGATTATTATATACCGTACTCTAAACAATGTGCTGCTGTTATAATCCAATAGTGATTTAGTATAACTCCAGTACAATAAGCCCTATTTAAACAAAATTATTTATATATTTTAATATTTCACTATTTTAAAAAAAATAAAACTATAATTATTTGTTAAACCATGCAGTGGGTATAAATCCTAGAAAATAATATGTAGAATAAATATATACAATCCATGGCCACTCTCCCGGTTGAGCTAACCGTCCGTTTTGTACACTTGTAGTCACATTTGATGACCACTTGAAACAGTTTTTTGTAGTCAACAGTGACTGCCGTCCGATACCACACGTGTCGAGCGTTACGTTCGGATAGTGTTTGATCTGTGAGTGAATGCAAACACTGAACGACACCAATACTGATGACAACAATACTATTAATCAAAATTAAAATTAATTATATATTTTCATAATAGAAATGTATTGTAATTTTAGTTTTTATATAAGCTTTTTAATAGCATTTAAAAAAAATCATATAAAATATTAACAAACATAATTGTAGCAAAATTTTCATTACGATATCCTAATAAAATTTAATTGTATTTCAATTCAATTCAAATAAAAGTTATTAATACTATTATACACTAAAAAAACTAAAAATAATAAATCTAATATTATTTTTAGAGATTTAATATATTGTAATTATTTATTTTTTAATGTTAATACTAATTAATAATATATTGTTTAATTGTTTTAAATTTCTTAATTGATTATTAATATTTATAAAAGATATTTATATTATTTAATATTGTATTACAAATTTTATAAAAAAAAATATTTAATTACTTTTTTATGTTTTTGTAATTATTAAGAAAATATAATAATATAATTTTAAAAACTTAACAAACCTTGAAATTAATTAATTATTTATTTACATATTTTTGTACTAAGATTATATAAGATATTTTTTATTTATCAAAAATATACTATAGTTTTTTTTAAAAAAAACAACATAATAATTTTTTGTTAATTTATTTTTAAATTATTATATAAATGGAATATCATATTAACTAATGATTGACTTATATTTTAAAAAAAATAGTTTTATATATTTAAAAAAAAAATATTTTATTACAATTATGTAGAATTATGACTAATAGTAATATTTACAAAACATATTAGAAAATTTGTTGAATGAAATTTTAAACAATTAATTTTGTTTTTTCAATCAATTAATTAGTAATTAATAGTTTTCATAAACAATATGTTGTTTTAATATTATATTTAAAAAAATATACTATTATTAATACAATACATCTAATTATGAATTAGTAAAATAAAAAGAATTTTCATAACTATTACTATAAATAATAAATATTTATAAATGTATTGATAATTAATGTAGTTTAAAAAAAATGTTTATAAAAATATGAGAAAATTTGTCAACTAAAATTATATAATTTTTTCAAATATCAATTAATAGTAATAATATTTATAATCACAATCAATATATTATATAATAGTATATGTTTTAATAAAATGTATATAAATAATACTGAAACTAAATAGTATTAAAAACTATAATAAACTATAAAATTATTGAAAAACAATTGAATCAATTAATAATAATTATTATATTTAGTTAGGCATTGTTTAAAACAGTATCAACAATCCAATCAATAAATTTTGATACACGTATAAAAACCATTTGTGTAGTGGGATCGGGATTATGACAATAGCCGACCGTTTTTTTCCCAACTGAACTGCTAATCACACCGATAAGTACGGCCCGATTCTGACCATCGCTACTATTATTACTACTTAAAACATTTTGAACCAATGGTCCGCCAGAATCGCCCTAATTATTGTTAGTTTTTTTTTAAAAAAATAATTAATTAACAAATAATATATAATAAAATAGAGATTTTAAAAAAAGTTTGCTATTAGTTATATAATATATATATATATATATATATATATATATATATATATATATATATATATTAGTATATATATGCCTTGCAAGTAGCCGTTCCTCCATTAGTCGGATATCTAAAGGCTATTATCCGAGCGCTAAATATATCTGTAATATTGCCAAATGTTTTCACTATCTTCAACCAACCCGTCCTCAACGGTCCCGGATTACTGACTCCCCGATCAATGTAACCAAAACCAGCTACCAGTGCCAACTCGTCATCGATGTTAACAATGTTTTTCTCCGGCAAACAAATACCATTTACCGTATAATACCCGGCCGTATGTGTGATAGTGATATGTGAATCCAATTTCAGTAATGCAATATCCAAATACTGATTAAATTAAATTTAATTAATTAGAATTATATATATATATATATATATATATAAATTATTTGTTTAAGTGTTTAATATATCTATAGACAGTTATTTGATTAAATAATTATAAAATAAAGATTTTTTTTTTAAATATATAAGTGGTTATATTCATAATATATAATATAATATACTGTATATAAATTTATCCAATATAAACCAATGTATATTATAATGTTAATCTAAACTAATTGAAATTTTTTTAACTAAATACCGGTAATTATATTTTTTGTTAAATTATTCAACAGTTAATTTTAAAAAAGTATTTTGTTTTACATACTGTATTAAAAAAAACTAATATAAATTTATTTATTAAAATATTTTCAACTATATATATATACGGTATATATACTGAATGTATACCTCTTTGACTTTATCCGTATATAATGGATGTCTGAACCATTGATTTACACCATATGTATGACTATTATCATTGCTATCCTGAACTGTACGCACAGTCAGTGTGTGACCGGAACTTAATTAAAAAATTATTAATTTAATTAAATAAATATTTAATATATCAATAAACAAACTAAACGTATATAATGTTAAGCAAACAATAAATTTACAAAAATAAATTAATAAGTTATTAAATAATTAGTTGCTATATTAAAGTAATTAATTAGTTATGTTTTTTTTTTGTTAATAATATATTATACTTAATACAATGTGCTGCTGTTATAATCCAATTGGTGTTTAGTATAACTCCAGTACAATATGACCTAAAAAATATTAAATAAGTTTATTTAATTTTATAATTTATTTATATTAATAAGCAATTAAATAAAATTTATAAATTGCAAACCATGCTAATGGAATAAATCCTAAAAAATAATATTGAGAATAGATATATACAATCCATGGCCACTCTCCCGGTTGAGCTAACCGTCCGTTTTGTACACTTGTAGTCACATTTGATGACCACTTGAAACAGTTTTTTGTAGTCAACAGTGACTGCCGTCCGATACCACACGTGTCGAGCGTTACGTTCGGATAGTGTTTGATCTGTGAGTGAATGCAAACACTGAACGACACCAATACTGATGACAACAATACTATTAATCAAAATAAAAAGTTTTCATTATATATTTAAATAAAAATATTTATAGTTTATTAAGTTTTTTTATTAGAAAAAATCATATAAAACATTAACAAACATAAGTTAAACAATATTTTCATTATGATATGAATTAGGATTAATTCAAAGTTATTTTAATAAAAGTTATTAAAAATACTTTTATTATATAAATTAATTATTTAAACTTTTATTATGAATATATTAATTAGTTTTTAATTGCATATTTTTATAATATACAATAAACTCTTTAAAATATTATACTATTTTTAAACAATTTATTTTAAAAGTTAGCAAATAGTTTTAAATTTCTTAATTGATTAATAATTTTATTTAAAGATTTTTACATTTTTATATTGTATTACATTTTTAGTGAATTATAAAAATATATTATTACTTTTTTTAGCAGTAATACAATATTAAATAATTTAAAAACACAAAAAAATATTAATAGATAATTTATAAAGTATTATAACTATTGAATTTATTTATACATTTGTATATTAAGATTATATAAAAAAAATTTTTGTTTATCTATAGTTTTTTATTAGTATTCTAGTCTATTATAGATTTATTAATAAAATATTTTTAAAATGATATATTAAACAATCATATGATTTATATTTAATAAAAAATATAAATATTGAAAACAATTTTTTTAAAAAAGTTATTCATAACTATGTATGACTAATACAGTATTATATAAATAATATAATATTTACTAAAACAATTAATAGTATCAATTTTTCATAAATAACAATTTGATTTATACAATATTTTTAAAATTTATTTTTAAAAATATTATTATTATTACAATGCATTTATGTATAGATTAAAAAATATATAAACAATTTTTCTAAACTATGGCTTATAAATATTATAGTTAACCAAAAAATAAATGTTAGTAAAAATATGAGACAATTTGTTAACTAAATTTCTAAACAAATAATTTTGTTGTATTTTTTTGCAAATCAATTAATAGTATAAATGTTTTGAATTTGTTATAAACTAGTCATTTGTTTTAATAATTTTAATAATACAGTATAAATACATTTCATATAATTATTTAGCTTTCAATTATTATTTAAAATACTTGATTATATTGTAGTGTTATATATATATTTATAAATTTATATAAAAATAAGTTTAAATTATTTGTGATATATTATTTAGTATTTTTATTTTAAAAAAATTTATCATTAATTAAAATAATAAAAGTTATTAATTTAATTATTAAATTAATAGATATGTTGTTTAACATCACAACTAAAGGTATAGTTAATATAGTTTTACTTTGTATTTACAAAATTATAAAGTTTATAAAAGTATTTTTTTTTTAAAAATAATTTTAGATATCTTTATTGTTATGATTAATACAATTGGTTTTATTATAACAATCACATCCACTGACAGTCAGACAACACTTAGCGATAATTTAACAGAAATTGAATCAAATATAACAACAACAACAACAACAACAACAACAACAGCTGAATGTAAGAAATTGAAAATTTATTTATTATATCAATATATATATACATTATAAATATATTAAATGATTATAAAAAAAATATATAATTTTAGATTTAATAATTACAACTAATACTATCAATGACTTATAGATATTATTACATCAACTATTAGTCCGATTGACGATAATATAACACAAATTATTACTAAACTACTAAACCTAAGCGTAAGAAACTATGAAAAAAATATATAAATATATATATCGTTTAATTAATAATGTAATTGTATTTCTACAGCAAATTATGATACAATCACATGGATAGGCGTTTTCATAGTAATGTTGGTCTTAATAATGTTGATATCGCTAATAGTTTTAGCTATCATTTTATCAAAAATTAAAACACAAACAAGTAATGACCGCACAGTTTACTAATCAATGGTATTATATGCATAACACTCGCCGACCAACTATTAGCGATGACAGCAATGATATACACATTTGATTTGATAACAACAACAACAATATCAACGAAAACATAAGATTAAATTCATTAAAACGACGATAAAAATATATTTCATAACTAAATAAAATATTTGATTATATCTGTATAACTATGTGTATGTGTGTGTATGTGTATGTGTGTGTATGTGTGTGTTTGTGTGTGTATGTGTGTGTATGTGTGTGTATGTGTGTGTATGTATGTGTATGTATGTGTGTGTATGTGTATGTGTGTGTATGTGTGTGTATGTGTATGTATGTGTGTGTGTGTATGTGTGTGTATGTGTGTGTGTGTYTGTATGTGTGTGTATGTGTATGTGTGTGTATGTGTGTGTTTGTGTGTGTATGTGTGTGTATGTGTGTGTATGTGTGTGTATGTATGTGTATGTATGTGTGTGTGTATGTGTGTGTATGTGTGTGTATGTGTATGTATGTGTGTGTATGTTTGTGTATGTGTATGTATGTGTGTGTATGTGTGTGTATGTATGTGTATGTATGTGTGTGTATATGTGTGTATGTGTGTGTATGTGTGTGTATGTGTGTGTATTTGTGTGTATGTGTGTGTGTGTGTGTATTAAACAAATACATACTAGTATAATATAATAATATAAATTAAATTTTATTTTTTTATTATAAATGTATTAAAATAATGTATTATAAATTTATATAATCTTATATACTGTATATCACATTTGTGACAAAATTTTAACACTTGATATAATAAAAACATTAATAATATAAATACTGTATACTTATTCTTATATATAAATAAACTTTAATTTAGATTATAATTAAAATCATTGAATATTCTAAACTATGTTAATACAAATAATTTTTTTAATATTTAGATATATATATGTATGCATATAATATATATAATTAAATATAATAAATAGACTATATATATATAGTATGATTTTAATAATATACTAACTATTAATTTGTTAAAACAGTTTCAATAATCCAATCGATATATTTGGATACACGTGTAAAAAGCATATAAGCATTTGGATCGGTATTATGACAGTTGATTACCGGATCTGGTCCGGATGAACCTGAACTTACACCTATATGTACGGCCCGATCATCCATACCATTAACACCACTATTACCCGAAACATATTGAATCAATGGTCCTCCAGAATCGCCCTAATTATTATATAAATATTTAAAAAAACAAATTGTAATTTTTAAAAATAAAAGCCAAAACAAAACACATAATAATATTTGCTTAGTCATACACACTTACACACACTTACACACACACATACACACACCATACACACACCATACACACACCATACACATACATACACATACATACACACACATACACACACATACACAAACATATACAAACATACACAAACATATACAAACATACACAAACATATACAAACATACACAAACATATACAAACATACACAAACATACACACACATACACAAACATACACACACATACACACACATACACACACACATACACAGACATACACAAACATACACACACATACGCACACATACACACACATACACACACATACACACACAWACACACACATACACACACATACACACACATACACACACASACACACACACATACACACAAACATACACACACATACSCACACATACACACACATACACACACATACACACACATACACACACATACACATATACACACATATACACATATATACACACATATACACACATACACACACACGCATACAAACATACCTTACACAATGCCGGTCCTCTATTAGCCGGATATCTGATGCCTTGAATTTCTTTACTCCAAACATCAGTCCTGTTATTAAATGTCTTCAGAATCATTGACACACCCATTCTCAATGGTCCCGGACTACTGACTGACCCATCAATGTAACCAAAACCAGCAAACAGTGCCAACTCTTTATCGGTATTAACAATGTCTCTGTCGGGCAAACAAATACTGTTAACCGTATAATACCTGCCATTCATTGATCTTTGAATCCCTATATGACTATTCAGTTTCAATAGTCCGATATCATTGATATTTTTATCTTTTGGATAATCTTTATATTGAAACCATTTGTCGACACCGTATGTATGGCTTTCATCTCTCTTATCCTGAACTGTCCGAACAGTTATAGTAAAATCGGAACTAATAATAATAATAATCAGAAAAAATTGTTGAAAAAAATTAATTAAAACATTTTATTCCTATGATATTCCTATTAAATAAATAAATGATAAATAAAATAAATGTCTAAAAAACCTAATAAATAAATTAAATACTGTATTAATTTTAAATATCATTATTTTGCTTATAGGTTATTATATACCGTATACAATGTGCTGCTGTTATAATCCAATTGTGATTTAGTATAACTCCAGTACAATAAGCCCTATTTAAACAAAATTATTTATATTTTTTAATATTTAATTATTTTTTTTTTAAAATAATATTTATTAGTATCTAAACCATGCAGTGGGGATAAATCCTAGAAAATAATATGTAGAATAGATAAATACAATCCATGGCCACTCTCCCGGTTGAGCTAACCGTCCGTTTTGTACACTTGTAGTCACATTTGATGACCACTTGAAACAGTTTTTTGTAGTCAACAGTGACTGCCGTCCGATACCACACGTGTCGAGCGTTACGTTCGGATAGTGTTTGATCTGTGAGTGAATGCAAACACTGAACGACACCAATACTGATGACAACAATACTATTAATTAAAAAATATATTATTAAATATATTTAAGTTAAATAATAGACATGTTTTCAAAATAATCTTTTTATTTAACTTATATTTAAGTAAATAAATATACAAACATAATGTAAACATTTCATTCATTTTGTGTAATTTCAGTGATTTGATAACAACTATTACTTTTAAAAAATATTTGTGTTTTTTGTAATGTTTTTTTTATAAAGTATTAATAACTTATTATAGTCTTGATTATAATTAACATTATATTATTTTTTTAAAAACATTAAATATTTTTTTTATTATAAATATGTATCTTTTAATTAGTATTTATATAAAAAAATATATTAAATTTCTATTAAATCTAATGATTTATATATTAATAGTATATTAATTTACAGAAAAACAATACAATTTATTATCAATTTTATATAACACTATTAAATACTTAAATAAAAATAATATTGTTTGAACAATAAAAATTAAAAAATAGTTTTAAATTTCTTAATTTATAATTAATACTTAAAAGATATTTACATTATTCTATTGTATTACAAATTTAATAAAAAAAATATTTGATTATTATTTAATGTTTTTTTATAAACATTACAAATAATTTAATAATTAATTAATATAGAATATAATACTGTAATTTTAAAAATATTAAACTTAACAAATTTACATATATTGAAATTAATAATTTATTTACATATTTGTAAATTAATATTATATACATATTTTTTATTTATCAAAATTATTTACTATAATTTTCAAAAAAGCATCATATTTTTTTGTAAATAATTTATCATATTAGCTAAATAGTGATTTATATTTTAAAAAAAATAGATTTAAATATTTAAATAATATATATATTATTACAATTATGAACAATTATGACTAATAGTAATATTTACAAAACATATTAGAAAATTTGTTAACTAAAATTTTATACAAATAATTTTGTTTTTTTTTAAAAAATCAATTAATAGTATTAATTTTTCATAAACAATAAGTTGTTTTAATATTATATTTAAAAAAATTTACTATTCTTAATACAATACATATAATTATGAAATAGTAAAATAAAAACAATTTTCATAACTATTAATATAACTAATAAATATTTATAAATGTATTGACAGATAATTGTTGTTAACAACAAAAAAAATGTTTATAAAAATATGAGAAAATTTGTTAACTAAAATCATAAACAAAAAAAATTTTTGTTATATTTTCAAATATCAGTTAATAGTACAGTATTTATAAATCACAATCAATATTGTTATAATAGTATATATTTTTACAGTATAAATGAAATGTGGTATAAATAAAAAAACATATAATTATTTAGTATTCAATTATCATTTAAAATACATGTATAAATAGTAGTGTTTTATGTAACAAAAAAATCTTATTAAATTAGATAATTTGTGCAAAAATTATTAAGTTATTTAAAAATTCAAATTTTTAAAATAATAAAAATTTTTAAAAAATTATAGATATGTTATTTAACATTACAACTGAAGGTATAGTAGATAATAATATAAATAATATAATACTATTGTATTTGTATTTAGAAAATCATAATAAGTAATAAAAGTTATTATTATTTTTAAATTTTTTTTATAGATATCATTAATGTTATGATTAATACAATTGGTTTTATTATAACTATCACATCCACTGACAGTCAGACAACACTTACCGATAATTATACACAAATTAATTCAAACATAACAACAACAACAACCGAGAGTAAGTAAATAAAAATTTTAAAAAATCAATAATATATTAATAATTACAAAAAATAAAAATCTTATTAAAAAAAATTGGCTGCACTTTGATATTTGGGCCGCGCCGGAGGCGGGGGTGGGTGGTATAGGTAAATAGTACTTGATGTCTAGTATACATATGTAAAATATAGGACATCGCAAACTAAAGGTTAAAAAGTTATGAACTTATAAAATAAAAAAAATATTTTTTTTGAAAGACTTTTTTAGACTATCCTAACCTAACCTAACCTAACCTAACCTAACCTAACCTAACCTAACCTAACCTAACCTAACCTAACCTAACCTAACCTAACCTAGCCTAACCTAACCTAACCTAACCTAACCTAACCTAACCTAACCTAACCTAACCTAACCTAACCTAACCTAACCTAACTTAACCTAACCTAACCTAAACTAACTTAACAAAACTAGCGGCCTACCGGCCGCCATAAACTTAACCTAACAAAAAAAAGTTATTTTATTTAATAACTTTCAAATTACAATTTATTTTATATACAGTATTAGAAATTACAATTTATTTTATGTACAGTATTAGAAATTACAAGTATTTGTAGGACACACATTTTTGATGTCTTTAATCATTTGGTCAAACGGATCAATATTATTGCGACGACAATCCCGGAACCACAGATATTCACATAAATGCATTGCTAATTGATCCCTACGATATCCTCTTGTTGTAAGTTTGTACTTCATCCATTTCCAGCTGCCTTCTATTGTGTTTGTATGAGCTCCAGTGACCGGATCCTTGAAGTGCTTGCTATGATTAACTGTCAA
Organism: Oppia nitens; assembly: GCF_028296485.1. NCBI lineage: Eukaryota > Metazoa > Arthropoda > Arachnida > Sarcoptiformes > Oppiidae > Oppia > Oppia nitens. Next base: position 1,016,731 of record NW_026533206.1, read on the forward strand.
GTGTTTGTATCCATATTTTTCAAGTGACAAATAAGCCCTCCATTCATCTGTTATTATAGTAGTTCCGGGGGCCACATGTTTCTGAATTAATGGTATTAATGTGTCGGCATTTCTGAGCTCAAGTCTGTATCCGTTTCTATCTTTGCCTCTTTCAACCATTCCTAATATCCAATTTCCTTTTCTTAATCGGCCTTTCCAGTATTTCATTTTGCCTACAAGTGACTCGTCTATCTCAACTACTACACCTTCTCCGCCTATCATCCCTTCATTTTCATATTTCTGATCTAATGCGCACATACAGACTTCACGGCAGTAATTAAACCAATCAGCTACTGTTGTGGATGATGTCACTGAACCATCTATTGTTGTCTTTTTAATTGTTTGTTCATATGTCATTTGACTGGTAAAGGCGTACACTAATAGTACGGACTTTATGACTCCTGCTTTAACATTTTCAAACCATGTGCCTTTAGCTACGGATATATTGATGTCTCCCTTTCCGCTATGGCTGTTTCGACAACGATATCTACCTAAACCATGGTCTGCTTCATAGGTCATCGGTCTTTTACAGTTAGGACATTTTCTATTAATTGGTGGGAGATCTTTTTCTCTAAGCCAATTTAGGCAGGTATCTCTGTCTTTCAAATGAGTTGAAGCTAATATATAGATATTCATAATCTGTAAGTATAGAAACATACATTAGATAATTGAAACTAAACACTAAATTATTTTTAGTAAAGCCCCAGTAGGGATTCGAACCTACGACCTACGTATAAGTCAACTACTCTAACCACTAGCCTACTGAGGCTCTACAAAGAAAATATACTAAATTACTGCTATTTATATTTACTTTATATTAAAATTTTTTAATTAAAATGTTCATAACTCCTTAACCTTTTGTTTGCGATATCCAATATTTTATATATGTATATTAGACATCAAGTACTACCTAATTATAGCCCCCACCCGCGCCTKCGGCGCGGCCCAAATATCAAAGTCCTGCCAAAAAATTAATTAGATTTGTTTAATGAAACAACAATTACCAATAACTTGAAAATTACATCAACTATCAGTACAATTGCCGGTAATATATAATTTAATTTATAACACAATTATTCTATCTAAATGATTTTTAAAATAATAATAATAAATAAGTTTTAATATATATAATTTATATTCAATTTTATTTTTTAAAAAAAAATTATTTTTAGACTTAAATAATATGACAAATAATAATAACAACAATAACTTGAATATTACATCAACTATTAGCTCAGTTGCCGATAATTTCACACAAATTATTATAACTACAACACCATTGCGTAAGAAAAATATAATAATTTTTTTTTAAAAAAAAATAAATAAAAATATTTTGTTTAATTTAATTAATAATTTAATTGTATTTCTATTTCTAAGCAAATTATGATAAAATCATTGCAATCACATGGATAGCCGTTATCCTAGTAATGTTAGCCTTAATAATGTTAATATTTATAATAGTATTAGTTATCATCTATCAAAAAGTCAAACACAAACAAGTAATGACCGCACAGTTTACTAATCAATGGTATTATATGCATAACACTTGCCGACCAACTATTGATGATATCAATGATACATACATTTGATTTGATAACAACAATAACAAACTTCAGGTGCCGACCAAACATTTTGATTAGACATTTAATATACGACAACATATGATTAAATTCATTAAAACGACGATAAAACTTATATTTTATAAATAAATAATTTCATTATATCTTTAAAATTATGTGTATGTGTATGTGTATGTGTATGTGTATGTGTATGTGTATGTGTATGTGTATGTGTATGTGTATGTGTATGTGTATGTGTATGTGTATGTGTATGTGTATGTGTATGTGTATGTGTATGTGTATGTGTATGTGTATGTGTATGTGTATGTGTATGTGTATGTGTATGTGTATGTGTATGTGTATGTGTATGTGTATGTGTATGTGTATGTGTATGTGTATGTGTATGTGTATGTGTATGTGTATGTGTATGTGTATGTGTATGTGTATGTGTATGTGTATGTGTATGTGTATGTGTATGTGTATGTGTATGTGTATGTGTATGTGTATGTGTATGTGTATGTGTATGTGTATGTGTATGTATGTGTGTTATATATGTGTAAATAAATATAAATTATAAAATAAAAAACATTTTTATGTGTGTTATATATGTGTAAATAAATATAAATTATAAAATAAAAAACATTTTTTTAACTATGTCTTATAAATATTCATAAATATATAGATAAATATTATACTGTAGTTTACAAAAAAATATTAGTAAAAATTTTAAGACAAATATATTGTTTTCAAATCAATTATTAATAATATTATAAATGTTTTGATAAAATTAGTTATTTGTTTTTAATAGTACTGTATATGTAATTACATTATAAATATATTTTATATAAATAATATTCATTTAATTATTTTAGCTTTTAATTATCATTTAAACTACTTGATTATATGGTAATGTTTGTATATATTGTATATATTATATATATATATATATATATTGTAAATATTTTTATTAAAAATATATAATTGCTAAATATTTATAGACAAATTATTTTATTTTAAATTTCAATTTTACTATTCAATATCTACTATTTAATTAATGAATATTATATGGTTTTTTTAAATTAATAGTTTTTTATAGTATTTAAAAAAAATAATTAAACATTTATTATAAAAATAAAAAATTAATAATATAATAACAATATAATTATACTAAATTATAAAATGGCATTACATACACCTTATTATTGTATACGATATATAAATCTAATTTTATATTATAATTAATTTCATATAATATTTTAAACTAAGTTATACATAAATATTTTAAACATTAAAATATTAAAACATATATATATATATATATATATACAGTATATATATTATATATATACAGTATATATATTATATATATATACAGTATATATATTATATATATATACAGTATATATATTATATAAACTATATACTGAATATACTTTGATTTTAATATTATATAATAACTATTAATTTGTTAAAACAGTTTCAATAATCCAATCGATATATTTGGATACACGTATAAAAACCATATAAGCATTTGGATCGGTATTATGACAATTGGCAACCGGTAATGGTCCGTAGGAAGCTGAACTTACACCTATATGTACGGCCCGATCACCCATACCATCAACACTACTACCACCCGAAACATATTGAATCAATGGTCCGCCAGAATCGCCCTAATTATTATTATTATATAAATATCAGTTTAAAAACAAACTGTAATTTTTAAAAATAAAAGCTTAAAAACAAAACACATAATAATATTTGCTTAGTAATACACATACACATACACATACACATACACATACACATACACATACACATACACATACACATACACATACACATACACATACACATACACATACACATACACATACACATACACATACACATACACATACACATACACATACACATACACATACACATACACATACACATACACATACACATACACATACACATACACATACACATACACATACACATACACATACACATACACATACACATACACATACACATACACATACACATACACATACACATATACACATACACATACACATACACATACACATACACATACACATACACATACACATACACATACACATACACATACACATACACATACACATACACATACACATACACATACACATACACATACACATACACATACACATACACATACACATACACATACACATACACATACACATACACATACACATACACATACACATACACATACACATACACATACACATACACATACACATACACATACACATACACATACACATACACATACACATACACATACACATACACATACACATACACATACACATACACATACACATACACATACACATACACATACACATACACATACACATACACATACACATACACATACACATACACATACACATACACATACACATACACATACACATACACATACACATACACATACACATACACATACACATACACATACACATACACATACACATACACATACACATACACATACACATACACATACACATACACATACACATACACATACACATACACATACACATACACATACACATACACATACACATACACATACACATACACATACACATACACATACACATACACATACACATACACATACACATACACATACACATACACACATACACATACACATACACATACACACATATACACACATACACGTACACACATACACATACACATACACATACCTTACACAATGCCGGTCCTCTATTAGCTGGATATCTGGCGCCCATAATTCTTTTGCCCCAATCATCACTAATGTTACTAAATGTCTTTATAATCATCGACACACCCGTCCTCAACGGTCCCGTATTACTGACTGACCCATCAATATAACCAAAACCAGCAAACAGTGCCAACTCTTTATCGGTATTAACAATGTCTCTGTCGGGCAAACAAATACTGTTAACCGTATAATACCTGCCATTCATTGATCTTTGAATCCCTATATGACTATTCAGTTTCAATAGTCCGATATCATTGATATTTTTATCTTTTGGATAATCTTTATATTGAAACCATTTGTCGACACCGTATGTATGGCTTTCATCTCTCTTATCCTGAACTGTCCGAACAGTTATAGTAAAATCAGAACTAATAATAATAATAATAATTTATTAGTAAATAATTATAAATATAAAAAAAAATAATTTTATATTTAAATAAAAAAATATTGGAAAAAATTAATTAATTTTATTCCTTTGATATTCTAAATAAATAAATGATAATATATTTTTGTATATAATTTTTAATAAATTAAATGCTATATTAATTTTTAGTATCATATTTTTTTGCGTATAAATTATTATATACCGTATACAATGTGCTGCTGTTATAATCCAATAGTGATTTAGTATAACTCCAGTACAATAAGCCCTATTTAAACAAAATTATTTATATATTTTAATATTTCACTATTTTAAAAAAAATAAAACTATAATTAGTTTGTTAAACCATGCAGTGGGGATAAATCCTAGAAAATAATATGTAGAATAGATAAATACAATCCATGGCCACTCTCCCGGTTGAGCTAACCGTCCGTTTTGTACACTTGTAGTCACATTTGATGACCACTTGAAACAGTTTTTTGTAGTCAACAGTGACTGCCGTCCGATACCACACGTGTCGAGCGTTACGTTCGGATAGTGTTTGATCTGTGAGTGAATGCAAACACTGAACGACACCAATACTGATGACAACAATACTATTAATAATTAAAAATATTAATAATTTTTATTATAAAAATGTATTGTAATTTAAGTTTTTTTAAAAAAAAAGTTTATTTATCATATATAAATCATATAAAATTTTAACAAACATAAGTTTAGCCACATTTTCATTGTGATGTGCATTAAATTTAGTTTGCTATTTAAATAAAACTTATTAACAATAATTTTAATATATAACTTAATTATTGTAAACTATTATTATAAATATAGTAACTATTTTTTTTATTAGCAAATTTTTAATAATTTAATACTATTAGACTAGTTTTAAAACAATTTATTTTTAAAAAATAAAACTAAAATAGTTTTAAATTTCTTAATTGATTATTTATACTTAAAAAAAAAGTTATTTACATTTTTTAAATATTGTATTACATTTTTAGTGAATTATAAAACATATATTATTACTAAAATATATATTATTAAATATTATTACTAACAGTAATACAATATTTAATATTAGCAAAAATTTATTTTATGATTACTTATAAAATACACATTAATTAATTAATATATATTGTAATAAAATAATTAATACAAAAATACAAAAATAAATAAATAAATTAATTAATACTTTATGTATCAGTTTTTCATTAAAAAAAGCATTTTTAAATATATACCATATATTAATAATACATTTACCGATAATAAAAAAAAATTGGTACTAAAATCATAATAACTAACTAACAAAACTTAACTATAATATCTAAACTAATAATAATTAATTAATTAATTACTACAATATATAATGGCTTTTATTATAATATATCTTTTATAATAAAAATAAAACAAAATTATTGAATCAAATTAAAATAAATGAAAAAATTTTATTTTAATAATTATTTTGTTGTAGTTGTGTGAATACATATCAATTTTTTTTAAAAAAAAACTAATAAAGTAAATGAATGACAATATGAAAAAAGATTGTAAATTAAAAAAATAAAAAAATACTAAAATTTAATATTAAGTATTAAAACAAACAAAAAAATACTGTAATGAGTTGTTTTAAAAAAAAATTATTAGTAATTTAATAGATATATTATTATAATTATTATTATAATGATTATTATTATTATTATTATTATTATTATTATTATTATTATAATGATTATTATTATTATTATTATTATTATTATTAACTAATATAATAAAATAAATCATATATCATATATCAATACTATTTGACAATGATTTCCGGTTGATAATCATTATTATCATTATTACTATTATAATAATTGAAATATTTTTGATATTTTCTCAATGAATAAATCAAATAAATACTAAATGTAAACAAAATTATTTCAATAATAGCCGAAAATATATAGAAAACAATAGCATTGGTTATATTCAGGAGTAATAATCGCCAATTAGTTTCGGGACAGTTGTCTTCATCACCGGATAAATCATACGGTGAACAGTCTTCGGCTATTTTGATCTTATAATAGATAAGCGAACCGACGGTAAAAACTTTGAATATAAAATCCAGACCATCGGCTACGGCAAACGCCAACAACAATCGTACGGTCAGATAGTAGGCGGCGGGTATGGCTATACCGAGTACCAGTAGACCAGTGACTAGCGGTAGATAATGATACCAACGATAGGCGCCGAACAGTACGCCGATAGCGGTTAGTGAACAACTTATGACACCCGTAACGGCAATCGTATGGCGCATACATACGGAACTTGAGTCAAGCGATTGGTCCGACGGTGATTTGGTTGCGGTAGTATTGGTAGTACTGGTAGTCATAGCGCCAGTAGTTTTTTGTTTTGTTGTTGTTTCGGTAGTTGTTTTTAATCAGCACTTAATTATTATTATAATTGTTTGACTTAAATAATAGACCAAAAAAAAATTAAATTAAAATAAAATATATTTTTTTGGTTTGATTTTTTCCAATTATTATTTTCCAATTATTATTAATAATAACTAAAACATTGTGTGTTTTTTTGTATGATATTACATATACAGTTAGTAATTATAAGTACAGTATATATATATATATATTGTATATAATGTGTTTCACTCATAGCTAACAATAATTTTATTTTATTTTTTTTTGTTGTTTAATTAATCTAATCTTATCTATAATGTTAAGTCAATAATATAATAAAAAAAATTTCTATCATATTATATATTATACAACTTAACAGTATTTATTAGATTTTTGTTTTGTTTTGTTTGTTTTGCATTAAAATAAAAGTTAATTCAAATATATATATATATATAAATTATTGATATTAATTATATTTGATATTTATTTAAACTTCGCACACATTTTTTATTAATGAAATATTTTATATAAAACAAGTTTTTAAATATCAATTAATACTATAATTGATTGATTGATTGGTTAAAAATATTTATTGATTACTACTATATTATTTAATTGATTTTAAAAAACTGCATTTAATTAACTAATTAATTAAACTCCATTATATTTGTTTATTTATTTATTTAGTTAGTTATTACTTATTATAATTGTTATCATTTTTTAAATGTTTGTTATAAACTATTATTATTATTATTATTTAGTATACAATTAACAGTTTATTTTTTTTGCTGAAATATTTTTAAAAAATAATTTTTTATTTTATTTTAAAATTAATAAAAAAAATGAGTGATAATATTATATTTAATATAATTTGTCAAATATGCGGCCGCCATAAACCTAACGGTATTTAAAATAAATAAATAAAAAATAATAATTATATAACTTTACATAAATAGGCTATCATTTAGGTTGCGATTCTTGTAAATCATTTTGTTTTCAATTATTAATGTCTTGAAATATCAGGTATTTTCATATATTTTTTTTTGAAAATTAAATAATTAATTATTTTATTTTATAAATAAAATAATTTATAAATATATCATAATTATTAGTAAAATATAAATAAAGTTATTTTCTATTGTTAAAATAAAACAAATACAAGCAGACACTAACAATACATTACATGTTAAACAAAAACAATTTGAATAAAATATTTATTTTTTATTTATATATAGATTTTATCGAAACATTTTGCATATATTTATTTCGTAAAAAAATATTTGCAAATAAAAATTTATCATAACTTTACAGCAAATTTACAGCATTTAAATGAATAAATAATAATTTTACAAAATTAAAATTTTTTAAATGTTATAATGTATTTATCATCAATACTATTGTGATAATACACACATAGATAATAGATATTTTTTAAAAAAATTATAAATAATTTAATATTAATAAATAATTACAATAATAATAGTAATAATAATAATAATAAATATCCAACTAATTAATTAATTTAAATAGAAAATAAAAATTCACTATTGATTACATATAATATTATTTTTGTTTTGTTTTTGTAAATAAATTTATTAAATAATATTATTATTATATTATTATTATTATTAATAATTAATATTATACTCTAATTATTAGAGTCTAATATATATAAGTTACTAGTAATAGTTATAAGTATTATATAAGTTATATATATATTATTAAGTTAACCTAACTATTATTAACTATTATTAACTTTTATTAAGTTAAACTAACTAATGTACTAGTACATATATATATATATATATATAATTATTATAGTGTAGTACAGTATATAATTATTACCACAAAAAAATCACAATTAATTTTTTGTTTGTTATAACAAAAAAATAAAATATAAAATATTTTTATATGTTTGATGATAATCCTCGTGTAGGCGATCGGGAACGGGATCTTTTGCGTGTCGTTCCCGATGACGACGACATACGGACACTATTGATATTATATGTTTCAATCTCATCGTCGTCGTCGTCATCGGCAATAATATCACTGAAATTATGTCGACTAATATCCAGTAGACTATAGGTATCGTCAACACTACCTAAGCTACCGAAATAGTCGTATCGATGATTCATATATAGTATAACCGATAGGACAGCTGTCAATAGGATGGCCAACAATAGACCGACTAAAATATTTATGTTAACTATCAATGAAAACGATTTGATTGGTTCGATGCGATAGTGTAGCACTGGGAGGACAGTTAGCCCAGTGTAGACAAATAGTATAATTGATTTGCGGCTAATTTGTTGTTGTTTGCCAACTAGTATTGCGTTTAACAATTTTTGTATACCATAATAACCTATATATTGATAAATTAAGAAATTATTATTATTATCATGCATAAAAATGTAATTAATTAAAAAAAAAATTAAAAAATTATTATACCTAGCATAATTATGGGAAAATTAATTATGAATGTAATTTCCATTGTACTTAATAGATATCTACGATACAGATAACTGGGTTCATAGTAGTCGACTGGTCGGGCAATATTATCTAAATAGTGTACAGTATGTACTAGAGTACTGGCCGTATAGATGGCAATCAATGTATTTAGTAGGACTGTAGGGCCGATAGCCAGTCGGGCCAGTTTAGTATCCGACCAAACAAACCAAAATTGACGCCACTCTCTAAATTTGACTACAAGTGCCCAGAAAAATATGATAACTATGAATAGTATGCGTGCGGCCGATATATCGGCCAGATTTTCGTTGACCACAATCGGTTTGCCGTATTTTGATTGGCCAAAAATAGCCATATTTATTATTTTTTTAGTTAAAATAGTTTATTATATATATTTTATTATCAAGATAACTTTAAACATTAGAAATAATTAATTTGAATATTTAAATAATAATAATAATGTTTATTTACATATTATTATTATTAATTAGAAAAAATTTTATTATTATATTTATCTTATAAATTATCAATTGAAAAAAAATATATTATTATTTATTATTATTATTATTTAAAATAATAAATTATTAACATTATTTATATACAGTATATCAATTGAATTTTGATGATTGACTTTTATAACACTGTATATATAATTAGTTAAAATTATTATTATTATTATTATTACAGTATTACTAATATAACTACATATATTTGACTATTAGTTTTAGTTTTTAAAAAATAAAAATAAAATATTACTTGTAATTGATTGTCACTCTATGTGTTGAATGATTCATATAATTATTACAATAAATTATTAATTAATTAATTAATTTTACTCTTATTTATTGAATAAAAATTGTGTTATAATATATCAATATTTTTTTTAAAAACTTTTAGTTTATAATAAAAATTTGTTTGTAATAATAATAATAATAAAAATTTTAGTAATAAAACACTTGTTTGAAACAAAACAAAACTAAAAATAAAATTATATGAAACAACTTCAAGGATATTATTTAATTACAGTATTACTAATACAGTACTGAAAAAACAAAATATTATAATATTATTAATAATTATTATTATTTACAACTAATAACTTAAGTTATCTCAACAGCAAAAAAAAAGTTAATCACCAAGGTTGCCTATTTATTACAATATTATTGCTACTAAAACATGTACATTGATTTACGGCCATATTATTTTTGTTATATGTAATTTTATTTATAATAATTTATAATTACTTATATATGTAGTCTATTATGATATCTAATAGTTAATAAATTATTTTTTTTAAATATATATATTACAACAACAACAACAAATAGTAATAATAAATTATTAAATATATTTATTGTTTAATTTTTTTTTAAATTATTAAAAATTTATATAAAATAACCTAAATTTTTAACAACAACAAAATTTTTGTTTGTTTAATTGAAACACACAGTTGTAATGTCATCAACAAAAAAACTATATGACATTTAAATAATAATAATATTTATAACTATAATAATAATAATAATAATAATAATAATAAAAATATGACAAATAAGTTATTGAAAAGTAATAAAATCTGCGTAGTTTGTGGTGATAATGCAAAAAGTTTGTATTTTTAAATATATATATATATTATAAATACTGTATATAAATACTATATATATATACTGTATATTATATATATTGATTTATTATACATTAGTTTCTTAATTAAGTTTTATCAATAAATATAGTAATATATGTATTATAAATGTATTATAATTATAATTATAAAATCTATTATAACATTCAATGAAACTAATTACTAAACATTTTTATTATTTTGTTTTGTTTTATAAAAATAATTTTTATTTATTTATTAAACATTTTTATTTATTTATTTTTAAAAAAAAATTAATAAATAGGTTATCATTTTGATGCCCTAACATGTGAATCGTGTAAATTATTTTTTCGGCGCAATGTTTTGAAAAATGTTTGTTTAAAAATATTTTGTTTTTTTTAATAATAATAATAAAAATTATATAATAATATATATTTTTTATTTAACAGATTAATTATATATGTAAATCTGATAATACAAATAATACAAATAACTGTTTGATAACAATTGATACGAGAATTAAATGCAAAAAATGTCGTTTAGCTAAATGTTTTGCAATGGGAATGAAAAGTGTATGTAATTTATATGTATTAAACTATAAAAAAAAAAGTTTTTTTTTTGGTTTAAATTAATTTAATTTCTAATTATAATTATTTACTGAAAACTATTTTTTTCAACAAAAAAAAAACTTTCAAAAAAATTTAGTCCTTATTATATACGGAAGAGAAAAAACAATTAAGAAATTCATTGATTATTGAAAATAAAATGAAATTCAAGAAACAACTGAAACAAAGATCGACGACAACAACGACTACAACAACTGATGATAACAAACGGATCAGACATTTGGTGACAACTATTGACAACAACAACAACACTAGCTATTCATTAACGACCAAAACATCTACTGGAACTGACAGTTCAGAAACTACCAGTTCATCAAACAATGGATCCAATGAATCGACGACAACAACAACAACAACAACAACTACTCCCGAGATATTAGTGTCGGTATTATCTGAGCCGTCTATAGGCCGGCCAATTACTACCGCCGCTGCTGACAATAACCCGAATGACATACAGTTTAATCAATTAGAGGCCAACTATTTTGGCGAACTGTGCGCCGCTGTCGGCAAACAACTGATGCCGTATTCATCGGCGGTAAATGTTGGCCACTGCGGCGGCGACCAACCAATCAGTGTTGTCGACGTCGACAATAAATGGGACGGTATTTGGATATTAGACCAAAGATTAGACAAAAAAATAGCCGGATTTGTAAAAATGTCTAAATGTTTGCACGCGTTTCGCGCGCTCACCGAATCAGATCAACTGATTTTGTTGACAAAGTCATCGCTAAAGATGGAGATCTTGCAGATGATCAACATATTTGACTTTCAGGGCATGTATTGGTTGATTAGTTTTGTATGTAAACTACTAATTAATTAATTGATTAATTAAATGATTAGTTTTTCTTTAAAAAATAATATATTTTTTAAAAACTAATATATTTTTTAAAAACTAATATATTTAAAATATATATATTTTTTTAAAAACTAATATATTTAAAATATATATATATTTTTAAAAACTAATATATTTTAAATAAATATATATTTTTAAAAACTAATATATTTTAAATATATATATATTTTTAAAAACTAATATATTTTAAATATATATATATTTTTAAAAACTAATATATTTTAAAAAATAAAATATATATTCTAAAAAAATAATATATATTTCTAAAAAACTAATATATTTTTTAAAAATAATAGATATTTTTAAAAAACTAATAAACAATTTTTTTTGTTAATATACAGAATAATCAAAAAGTTAGAATAGGTTTGGATTTATTTCGTGAATTTCCGATAACAACAACAACAATGACAACCAAACCGCTAATAGATAATAGTATTTATGATAACTATAAGGAATTTATGTGTAATATTGGCTTAGATTGGGAATCGGATCCAGTAATCATTAATTTGGTAGTTATTTATTATTTATTAATTTATAATTAACTATATTTATACATATCATATATATATATATATATATATAAAATATTGCTTTACTAATCATATATAATTTTTTTGTTAATATATTTTAGTTAACTATAATAATACTATTTGATCCAAACCTACCTAATCTTGTAAATAAAAATTTTATTAAGTAAGTAATCATTAAAATATATATATATATATTTGTATATATTTTGTATATATATATCTATATATATAAACATAACTTAATAACTAATTGTTAATTGAATTATTATTTATATATATATTTTTTTGATTTTATTATAGATATTATCAAAATATTTATCAACATTTACTTCAACGATATCTACAAATAAAGTATAGATCCCGGAGTTTGTCTCAAACAAAACTATTGAGACTAAAACAATGTATGAAATTATTGGATAATTTAGGCAATAATATTAGATACCAGTGCTCTGTTAACAGCAATGATAGCAACAAACATAGGTCGCCACCACTTGTCTGTGAAATAATGTATTAATAATTTTTTTAAAAAAAATTTAAATAAATATTATTATTGTTTATTTAATATTAGTTTAATTAATAATAAAAAAATATTTAATATTAAATATTAAAACAAATATTTTACTTTAATTAAAAAATTATAAAAATTAATAATATAAAAACATTATTTTAAAAAAATAATTATAATTAAACTAAAAAAGTAAATTTTAATATGCTTTTCTAATTTTATTAACATTTAATAATAATAATGATTATTATAAATATAATTTATGTGTATATATTTATATATAACATTTTTATTTTTTATAATATAATTGTATATTTATATATAACATTTATATTTTTAAAAGTATTAAATATTTAATATAAAAAACAACCAAAATAATCAAAACATATGTATGATTAATTAGCAAAATATCCCCCCTGATTACTAACTTAAAATTATAACTTAATATCAAATGTTTTTTTTAAGTATTTATTGTATTATTTATTGTATTAATTAAATTATAAATATTTATTCAATTTAAACAATATACAGTATATAACATTAGAAATAATTATATTAAAATAGTTTATCATTAAAGAAATCCTACTAATGTAAAAGTAATTTTTATATATGTTATCTGTTTTTTCTGCGGCCCCCTCCACCCCCTCCAGTCGTTCAATGCACTGCAAGCATCCCGGATCAGCAGCAGCCAGTAAATTTACCTATAATAGAACAGCAAGAATCGATAGTCAATGAAAAAATAATCACCAATAGTGACAATTCAATTGAAGGTGTATTCACGACAACTATTATTACTACCGGCCGACCTCCGAAAATACTTGACCAATAAGAAGGCCAAAGAAGCGGGAAAAATTACAAACAGATTACAAACGACGACTTATAAAAATAGCAACGATAGGTATTATAGTTTATTAGTATTTTATTTTATTTTTGTTAGATATAAAATACGTAACCAATTTTTTTTTGTTATTTCAACCAATCAAAACATATTTGTATTAATCATTATAAGTGAACAGTCAGAAAGAACAGTCTAGTATTGAAAATCACGTCAATACACAACCAGAGACAGACACACATTTATAGATAACAGCAGGTATTATTATTATTATCGATTGTATTATAGTTTATTAGTATTTTATTTTTTTTGTTATAGAAATAAAATACATTACCAATTGTTTAATTTCAACCAATTAAAACGTATTAGATTTAAGCATTATAAGTGAACATTTAGAAAATTCAGAGACACAGCTATTGGAATTTTATAGTATTGAAAATCACATCAATACACAACCAAAGGCTGTTATAGACAACACCTATCCGACTAATGTAACAGTAATTTTTATACATGTTAGCTGTTTTTTCTGCGGCCCCCTCCAGTCGTTCAATGCACCGCAAACATCCCAGATCAGCAGAAGCCAGTAATTTAAGTTATAATACAACAGCAAGATAGACAATGAAAAAGTAATCACCAATAGTAACAATTCAATCGAAGGTGTACTCCCGACAACTATTATTACTTCTGGCAGACCCCGAAAATACTTGACCAATAAAAAGGCCAAAAAAGCGGAAAAATTTATAAACAGATTGCGGCTAAAAAATTCAAGAGATCGCAAACGACGACTTATAAATAACAGCATCGATAGGTATTATTATTATTATCGATTGTATTATAGATTATTAGTATTTTATTTTTTTTGTTATTTCAACCAATCAAAACATATTGTATTAATCATTATAATTGAATCAGAAAATTCATGGTCACAGCCATTGGAATTTACTAGTACGTCAATACCAGATGCAGAAACTGTTATAGACGACACCCATCCGACTAATGTAACAGTAATTTTTTTATATGTTATCTGTTTTTTCTGCGGCCCCTCCACTTCCCTCTCTGCATTCGTTCAATGCACTGTAAACATCCCGGATCAGCAGCAGCCAGTAATGTATGCTATAATACAACAGCAAGAATCGGTAGTCAATGAAAATTGTAATAATTTATGCTATAATGGTTTAATAGAAGAATTTATTAAACAATGTATAATAAATTCATTTCAACAATTTAATTTAGAATCTTATGATAGTGAAACAAAAAAAGCAATTATATAGAAAATAATGATCGTGAAAATAACTTGCAGATTGTTATATATAATTTTAAAAAATCGAGAAACTAGTTATAATATTTTGCTGAAAATTTAAAATTAAAAAAAACTAATAAAAAATCTGCGGAAAGCTAAGTCGCATATATTTATATTAAGTTATACTATGTAATCCATAGTGATTACACGATCATTAATGAATAAGATGAACCATAAAGACAGACAGACAGACAGAAAGACAGAAAGACAGAAAGACAGAAAGACAGAAAGACAGAAAGACAGAAAGACAGAAAGACAGAAAGACAGAAAGACAGAAAGACAGAAAGACAGAAAGACAGAAAGACAGACAGACAGACACTTAGAATTTTTTAAAAATAAATATAATTGACTACTACAAACAGACCCTCGAAAATATTTTACCAATGAGGAGACCAAAGAAGCGGAAAAACAGATTGGGCCAAAAATTCAAGAATTCGCAAACGACGTCATAGATAACAGCATCGATAGGTATTATTATTATTATCGATTATATTATAGTTTATTAGTATTTTATTTTTTTTTGTTATAGAAATAAAATACATAACTAATTTATATTTCAACCAATCAAAACGTATTAGTATTAAGCATTATAAGTGATCAGTCAGAAAATTCAGGGACACAGCTATTGGAATTTTATAGTATTGAAAATCGTGTCAATACACAACCAGAAGCAGAGACTGTTAAAGACGACACCCATCCGACTAATGTAACAGTAATTTATATATATGTTATCTGTTTATTCTGCAGCGCTATCAAACTCCTCCAGTCGTTCAATACACTGCAAACATACCGGAGACGCAGCAGCCAGAAAAGGTAGCTGTAATACAACTGCGAGAATCGGTAGTCAATGAAGAAGTAATACCAGATAATGACAATAAATCGAAGATGTATTCCCGACAACAGAATGCGGCCAAATAAACGCCTTCAGCTTAATGAAAGTAATGAAATCAACAACGCTGACGTAATCAATCAACATATAGTAAAACAAATGGCAGATCAACAAAAATTGACTGAATGATAAAAATAATAACTACTAAATGATAAAGCATCCAATAGGCTGAAGATGGCTTACATATACTGTGTATATAGTCATTACACGATCATTACTGAATAAGATACCATGCGATGGGTATAGAAAAAATATGATTTACTTGAAAATAGTATTATTTTTAATTAACATATGATTAGAGGTAATATATATACTAATTGCTCATCTATATCTAATTATACATATGATTTTTTATGATAAAATTAGTTATATTTTTAAGCAAAAAGATAATATTATAGATAATTAATAGATAATATAAACCTAACTTTATATTCTAGAGATGAAGTTTTATATCCAAGTTTAAAATTTAATACCCTAAATATAAAAACAAAAAATATAAATATATTTCATGTAGACTATAGTAAAACTGTTGTAAAGCATGATAAAGAATTGTATGATAATTTATGCTATTGTAATCTATGCGGATTGAGTAGGGATATGTGTATAAATAAATGCATAGTAAATTCAATGAATTTTTCTATAGAAACATCTAGTTATAGAGAATTTAGTAATGAATATTCCGATAGTTGTGCATTTAGTTGTAAACAAAAACAATTTTGAATCTTATGATTTTAAAACAAAAAGCTATTTTATAGATATCGATCGTGAAAATGACTTTCAGATAGTTATTTTCAATAAAAAACCAAGAAATTAGTTATTATACTGCATTGAAAATTTCTCATTTGTAATATATGCAAAACATTTCCAATACCTTTGAAGTTTATTTCGGTGCATCAATCATGACTATTTTTACACAATTCTATAAATAAATATTTAAATATTTTAAAAAATTATTATTAAAAAATCTGCGGAAAGCTAAATCGTCGCCTCAGTCGTCGCCTCTGTCGCCGCTTCAGTCGTTACCGATTCGTAAAAATAATATTAATAAATCGACTGCAATAATTTTATATAGTCAATATTCAGTATATAAAAACAACAACAATAATATAAAGGTTTGAATTTTTATTATTTTTAATATTTTTAATTATTTTTTTTATCATTAATTAATTAATTAATTTTATTTGTTTATATATTTATTTATTTATTTATATGACAGCTGTTTAAAATTTCGCAAAAATTTTAACTATCGAAAAGTTGCTTAAAATCGGGTAATATATACACAAATCATTGTAAATGATTTTTTTATTTTCAATATATGTGTACGGAATGGGATTCGTGATCCAGTTATTCATTGATATGGTATGTCATATATTGCTATATATATATATATATAAAGTGTGTTTCAATTTAAATAATCCAAACAAATGATAAGAAACCGGTTCAGTAAGTATTAACATACAAGTAGTGAAAAGGGGTCTTAAGATAGACATATGTTATTCATATTTTTACTGTTCATTCAATTGACATAATATTTTTTAAATTATAAATATTTGATTTGATTTGAGTAATTATATTTATTTATAAAATGAATGAAAATAATATTAATATTAATAATGTTAAAAGTGGCTATAAAACAGAAGTAGAGCGTATATTTATTGCTCATTGGTTTATGGAGCTTGATAAGATAACCAATTATCAATCTAGATATAAATATGTCCAGGATAACTTTGTCGAAAAATTTAAATATTCACCACCAAGTAATTATAATTTTAATTAAACTAAATATTTTAAACAATTGATAAAATAACATGTAATAAAAAAAACATTTACTAGTAATTATCCTAAAATAATATCTAAACTGATGAGTATATTATTATTAATCTTAATAAAAGTTACGTCTTTTATAATTGAATCAAAAAAAAAAAAAAATTTGTGGCATTACCGTAAATTATATAATTTTTACAATAAATATCAACATATGATTCAACAGTTTTTTTAATACCTACTTTGAAATTATTAACTTTTAAAGACAACATAGCGGATGATTATTAGTTGATTCGGTAGACAGTAGCTAAAAAACATATGGCCTCTGGCCTACTATATAGACTAAGAAGATTATATAATCAAAGTAGTGTTAAGGCGTGGTTCACATATTACGTTCGCACTTGAGGGGAGGGGGGGGGGGTTAGCCAAAGCGAGGGGGTTCGGGGAGGGGTAGAGATTTTAAGAACGTTTGCATTTAGATAATATCTTATTTCTTGTGGTGGGAGGAGGGGTAGCCGTTAAGGATAAGAGAACGTAATTTTTTTTAAAAAATGACTACATGCGAACTATTGCCAACATAGGTGAGGGAGGGGGTCTAGATTTTATTTTAAAAAAAAGTGCGAACGTAATATGTGAACAACGCCTAATCAAACTATATGAATGAAAATTTAATTAATCAATTAACAGTCGACTACCAGTTCGATAATAGATATACTGTTTTTAACCAACTATTTTTTTCTGAATTAATTTTTAAAAAGTTTTATTTGATTTTTATTTGATTTTTATTATTATTATTGTTTTTAAAATTTATAACATATTAATGTACATATGTTTAGTATGAATTGCTTTTTTGGGATTCATTGGATTTTTATGGAACTGATAGACAATACATATATATATATATATATATATATATATATATATATATATATATATATTACCGACAATCATACCAATCATGTTTGCCAATACATCTATGTAAATATTTTTTTTTAAAACATTTTTTTTCAATCATCTATTATATTTTATAATACATCAAATCTAATATACTTAGGGTTAGATTGAGATTCCCAGGGAGGGAAGTTCCCAAATAAAATCCCTCCAATTTTCCCGGAAAATATGGAAAATATATTATATTCCCTCCCTTGATCGTTAGAAAGGGAAAATATAATTTGTCATACATTAAAAAGTACCTAATCTCTCAATGACTATGTGTTTCAATTGGGACTATTATGTTAGTAATAACTCAATAAATCAAATTGTGATTCAAATAATATTAAACACTTAAAATTAAATACATTTTGTAGACATTTACTATACAAACGTGTTTTTAATTAAACATTATGTAAAGTGAGTTAGGGTACGATAGGTGGTACCACAAGGAAATGTCTTCCCAGGGAATTCCCAGGGAACAGGGAATATAAGGAACTTATGGAAAATAAGACGAGGGAGGGAATCTGATCTAACCCTAAATATACTATAACAATATTTATTTTCATAACTGTTGTAATTTATGTTTTATATTTTTATTGTTATTAATTAATTAATTAATTAATGATTATTATTTATTAAAATTTATATTTATGTTTATTTTCTTATGTAAAAAATATTTATTTTTAATTTTTGGTTTATTTATAAGTAGTTTTATTACTTTTATCTATATATTAATAGTGGCTTATATATATATATATATATATCATATACCTGAGCGCAATGAAAAATCAGTCGATTATACCCCGGGATAAAAGTTAAAATCAATAATATATATGCTTAGACTGGGAATCGGATCCACTGATCATTGATTTTTGTATATATTTAATTGAAACAAAAATAAATAAATAAATAAAGTTTTTGTATTGTATTTTTATAATAATATTTATAAACTATTCAAAATATTAATAATTATTTTATGATAATCTATTGAAAACTATTATTATTATTTTTTTTAACTATATATATATATATATATACCATAATATATACCATAATTAACAATATTAATACTATTGAATGCCTATATTTACATATAATACAATTGTATATAACAGTTATTAATTAATATGCTTTAAATACTCTCTCTCTCTCTCTCTCTCTCTCTCTCTCTCTCTCTCTCTCWCTCTCTCTCTCTCTCTCTCACTCTCTTTCTCTCTCTCTTTGTCAATATTATTATTATTATATATAATTTATATACTGTATAAACTGTAAATAGCAGGGTTGGAAAAATACAAGGTTTTCAATTTTTTCTTTGTAAATACAGTAAAATACAATGTACTGGATGTATTTTACAATTATAGAAAAATTAAATTAACAATGATAAAATATTTATTTTTTTATTAAAATTATTTTTATTGCATAATTTCAATATCGTTATTAGAATCGTTGTTTTCTAAAACTACTAAAAATTAATATTAATTATTTTATTAATATATTTCAATACCAGAATTAAATTGAATAGTTAATTTCAATTTTTTTTTTAATAAAAAGATAATTATTATTACAAAACATGTGTTTGTTTGTAAATCTTAGTATTTTTGTTACTAGGTGGCGCTAAAAAATTTTTGTAATCCAAAATTGTCATGTAATTTACATTGTATTATACTGTATAATACGCTTTGTATTATACATACACTTTGTCTCTGCCAACACTGGTAAATAGGCAATTTAATGTTAATATTTTATTAAAAATAAAATACTTAACCTTTTATTTTAACAAATTTTAAAAATGTTTTTGAATTAATTAAATATATATTTATATCTATACATCTATGTAATATTTTTATAAAAACATTTTTTTTCAATCATCAATTAAATAACATTTTATAATACATCAAATCTAATACTATATAAAATATTTATTAATAATTTATTTTATAACTGTTGTAATTTATGTTTTTTATTATAAATTAATTAATTAATAATAATTATTATTATTTACATTAGACTAATAATCTAATCTAATATCAATCAAGGTCATATTATTATTATTATTATTATTATTATTATTATATGTTAGTTTAGTTTAACATTTAAACAATTATTTTTATAATTAATTATTATTTATATATATTATATATATATTATATATATTTAATTTTTCGTTAATTTCTATTTAAATAATTAAAATTTATATAATATTCATAAATTTTTTTTTTGTAATTCATATAATAGTTAATCAAATAATAATAATAATTAATTAATTAATTAAATAAATTATTCAAATGGACGCCAATTACTTAAACAACAACATTAACAACAAAATATGTCTCATTTGTGGCGACAAATCAAATGGTGAATAATATTATTTTTGAAAATTAATAATAATTTATTTTTTATTAATAAAATAAAAATTAAATTAATATTTTTATATTATATATTTCTACAAACAATTAGGCTATCATTTCAATGCCATAACTTGCGAGTCGTGTAAATCATTTTTCAGGAGAAATGCATTAAAATATAAAGTTATTGGAAATTATTAGTTATTATTAATATTTTAATTTATTATATATAAAATATTATGTTTTTTTTATTTTAAATAATTAATTTTAATCATAGGATCGATACAAATGCTATTCGGGCGGCAATTGTATGATAACTGTTGACAATCGGATCAAATGCAAGAAATGCCGACTCGACCGGTGTTTTTCAGTCGGTATGAAAACTGTATGAAATATTTTTAACGAATAAATATAACTATTTTTCTTAATTGACTAATTAAACCAATTATTTACTAAAATAATAAATTTTTAAACATTTTTTCTCTGTCTCTCTGTCTCTCTGTCTCTCTGTCTCTCTGTCTCTCTGTCTCTCTGTCTCTCTGTCTCTCTGTCTCTCTGTCTCTCTGTCTCTCTGTCTCTCTGTCTCTCTGTCTCTCTGTCTCTCTGTCTCTCTGTCTCTCTGTCTCTCTGTCTCTCTGTCTCTCTGTCTCTCTGTCTCTCTGTCTCTCTGTCTCTCTGTCTCTCTGTCTCTCTGTCTCTCTGTCTGTCTCTCTCTGTCTCTCTCTCTCTCTCTCTGTCTCTCTGTCTCTCTCTCTCTGTCTCTCTCTCTCTCTCTCTCTCTCTCTCTCTCTCTCTCTCTCTCTCTGTCTCTCTGTCTCTCTCTCTCTCTCTCTCTCTCTCTCTCTCTCTCTCTCTCTCTGTCTCTCTGTCTCTCTGTCTGTCTCTCTCTCTCTCTCTCTCTTTCAAACAGAACTTATTCTTTAGTGAACAACAAAAACAATTGCGAAAACAAATTATTGAGAAAAATAAAAGACAACAGAAAAATGACATCTCTTTCGATGTCTCTAATTGTTGGTCACAACCGACTGAAACAAGTGATTGTTGTCCAGAATATACAATCACCAGTTCTTCCAGTTATTGTTCATCAGATGACAGAGTTGTTGATGTCGTCAGTGAACAGACAAACAGTGGACAACACAATGAGTTGTTATTATTGTCGACAGATGTGTCGGCCGTTGCCGCCGCCGCCACTTCTGTTGCTGTCGATGATGGCATCAATTCATCGATTGTCGGCCACTCGTCCTCATCATCACTGAGCACAGGGATCGTCGCCACCAATCAGTCTACGACTACAACTATTATGAAACCCATTACCGATTATAGCAATCAGTTTAACGAACTCGAGGCCAATAAGTTGACTGAACTGTTGGATGCCATGAAACTAATACAACAACAGGAAAAGTCCAGTATTTTTGTTGATACCGGAGCTACTGCTGCTGATGCCGTACCTAATCATTACAATATCAATGTTGTCGACAATTTTATGCAAGCATTTCGACTATTGATGGCTAATCTGAACAAAACAATGCCTAATATCATTAAAATGGCCAAACGTTTACAATGTTTTACTAATAATAAAACTAATAGCAGTTTAATCACAGAATCGGATCAATTAATTTTGTTAAAGTATTCACTATTCGAGATACATGTGCTCAGAAATATTCAATCATTTAACTACCAGGGTCAATATTGGACACAATGTATTGATGATAATGTAATTTTTGCTTAATAATGCTACTTTACTTTAATATTTTTATGTTGCTATTTTATATTTATGTTTTTTTTTAAATATTTATTTTTTTGTCTATTTATAGGACACTATCAATGGTGGCTTATATATCATATATCTGAGTGTAATGAAAAATCAGTCGATTATACCCCGGGATAAAAGTCCGTACGATAATCACGAAAAGTTTATCAATAATATGGGCTTAGACTGGGAATCGGATCCACTGATCGTTGATCTGGTATTTAATAAATTTAATTTAATTTATAAAAACTTTTGTTTAAACTAAACTTTTCTTATATAATAGTAATTTTGTCTTTTTTTGTATTGAAAATATTTATATACTGTATATACTGTAGTTAACAATAATAATACTATTGAATGCCAATCGACCGCAACTACAACATAAACAATTGATTAAGTATTATATAAAAAAAATATTTTTATACTAATTTTTGATTTTTTTTTAACAAATTGATTAGTAATTTCTATTTTATTTATTTTTTTTGTTGATATAAACTATATTAGACAACAACAGCTAACATATATCTATCTATTGAAACGTTATCTATCGATGAAATATAAGTCACAATTGCTATCCGATGCTAAAGTCAAACGACTTTTATCTAATTTATGTGAACTTAATATAATTAACGATAAAATATCAGTGGCTTCGCATAGATTTGATATCCAATTATTTCCGCCATTAGTTAGGGAAATACTATTTGATCGTTAATTTTACTAAAAATTATTGATTTTTAATATTAATTTAATTTTAATTTTATCAATTGATGATCATTCATGCATTTGATTATGGCGTTTATAAATATAATAATAATAAAATATTAATTTCTAAGTGTTAAAAAAAAGATTTTTTTTTTTAAATATAAATTATTATGTTATTATGTATTTTGTTTATTACTAATTTAATAATATAATAGTATAAAGACTTAATTATAAGTTTTTTAATAATTATTTTATAAACATATTTATAGATTTGATATCCAATTATTTCCGCCATTAGTTCGTGAAATATTATTTGATCGTTAATTGTAATAATAATTGTTAATTTTAATATTAACTAATAAATATAATCATAATAATAATAATATATAATTTAATGATTGATCGATTAGATTCATGTATTATTTGTATAATTTATAATCACTTTGCAAAAAAAATACAAACTATTTTCTAAAATTTATTATTATTATTATTATTATTATTAGGATTTTGTATTATTTTTTATATCAATAAATTAATAAATATTAATATATTTAAAGTTATTTATATTTAAAAAATAATATATATAAATTAATATATAATACTATATATATATAATAAATACTATATAAATTTTAATAAAATAACTAAGTATAATAATAATAATAATAATAATAATAATAATAATAATAATAATAATAATAATAATAATAATAATAATAATAATAATAATAATAATAATAATAATAATAATAATAATAATAATAATAATAATAATAATAATAATAATAATAATAATAATAATAATAATAATAATAATAATAATAATAATAATAATAATAATAATAATAATAATAATAATAATAATAATAATAATAATAATAATAATAATAATAATAATAATAATAATAATAATAATAATAATAATAATAATAATAATAATAATAATAATAATAATAATAATAATAATAATAATAATAATAATAATAATAATAATAATAATAATAATAATAATAATAATAATAATAATAATAATAATAATAATAATAATAATAATAATAATAATAATAATAATAATAATAATAATAATAATAATAATAATAATAATAATAATAATAATAATAATAATAATAATAATAATAATAATAATAATAATAATAATAATAATAATAATAATAATAATAATAATAATAATAATAATAATAATAATAATAATAATAATAATAATAATAATAATAATAATAATAATAATAATAATAATAATAATAATAATAATAATAATAATAATAATAATAATAATAATAATAATAATAATAATAATAATAATAATAATAATAATAATAATAATAATAATAATAATAATAATAATAATAATAATAATAATAATAATAATAATAATAATAATAATAATAATAATAATAATAATAATAATAATAATAATAATAATAATAATAATAATAATAATAATAATAATAATAATAATAATAATAATAATAATAATAATAATAATAATAATAATAATAATAATAATAATAATAATAATAATAATAATAATAATAATAATAATAATAATAATAATAATAATAATAATAATAATAATAATAATAATAATAATAATAATAATAATAATAATAATAATAATAATAATAATAATAATAATAATAATAATAATAATAATAATAATAATAATAATAATAATAATAATAATAATAATAATAATAATAATAATAATAATAATAATAATAATAATAATAATAATAATAATAATAATAATAATAATAATAATAATAATAATAATAATAATAATAATAATAATAATAATAATAATAATAATAATAATAATAATAATAATAATAATAATAATAATAATAATAATAATAATAATAATAATAATAATAATAATAATAATAATAATAATAATAATAATAATAATAATAATAATAATAATAATAATAATAATAATAATAATAATAATAATAATAATAATAATAATAATAATAATAATAATAATAATAATAATAATAATAATAATAATAATAATAATAATAATAATAATAATAATAATAATAATAATAATAATAATAATAATAATAATAATAATAATAATAATAATAATAATAATAATAATAATAATAATAATAATAATAATAATAATAATAATAATAATAATAATAATAATAATAATAATAATAATAATAATAATAATAATAATAATAATAATAATAATAATAATAATAATAATAATAATAATAATAATAATAATAATAATAATAATAATAATAATAATAATAATAATAATAATAATAATAATAATAATAATAAGAGAGGCACAGTGGTGTAGTGGTTAGTGTGTAGGGCTAGTAGAGTAATGGAGAGTAAGATCGTGAGTTCGAGCCCTGATGTGGAAAGCAATTTTTCTGAGAAAAAAAAAATTGTTTTAACTGTGCTTCCCGTCCCTGCCCAACCAACGCTGTTTAGGACGGCCAACTTAAGTAGTATGGGGAAAGCGGGGTGCTAAGTGAGGACGAGTTTCTGCCCGACCCGGGTATCGGTACTTCGGTATCGGTGCCCACCTGGGGGTACCCGCAAGGGTGCTCCCACCCGGGGGTGCCTGTAAAAAGGTGCCCCCACCCCGAAGGGACGTCCGCAAGGATGTCCCTTCACCCTTCGAGTAGTTACTCGTCCTCACACGCAATGGCCACTTTTGTTTCAAAAAAATAAAAATAAAAATCCTATTTCAACAAACACATGTTAGTGGTGAGAAATGGGTGGCAATAGACACATGTTAGTGTTGAGCTTTCTCTAGGGACCGGGACCCCGTAAAAAGGCCACAAAATATATAAATATGATTACACGTAGTCGTAGGAATAACGGGGGGTGTTCGGGAGGTACCCTCTCAAATAAATCCCGCGTTCAGCAGGTAGGCATTGACTGCTGTTCGTTAAGTATGCATCATATCCCACGCAGTGATGTGCTATGCGGGCAAAGCTGTGATGTAATGCGACCGCAGACTAGTCAACAAAATCAGACTAACCTCCAAAATGTTTCAGTTCAAGCTGGTTCTCAGCAACAACTGACCAATTTGGTTGACAAATCGCAAAAGCGCATGAGATGGACACATGAGATGAATACCTTGATAATGCGCGAATACTACAGATCAACTCGACTCGAAACAAATATGACTGATTACAGAAACCAAATATACTTAGCATTCAAACAAAAATATCCAGAACTAAATGTAACGGAACAAAGAATTGCAGACCAACGGCGATTCTTAGCAAAGAATAATAAAATATCCCCGATTGAATTACAAGAAATCAAACAACAAGTGGCACATGAACTATCATTAAATGAAACAACTGAATTAAATACCACAGTAGAAGTAGTGCCAGAAATAGAAGAGACACCTACAACAACAGATAACATAAACAATACAAATGATGAAATAAAAAGAATAACAGCAGAAAATGAACTAAAAACATCTTTAGAACAATATAAAGACTTTGAAATAGAATTCAGACCTAAATTACCAAAAATAAGAAGTGGCATTAAAACAAGATCTACTATAATAACGATAAATGATATACTTAAAGATTACATCGAAGAAAATATGTCGTTGAGCGCAATTAATACAATAACGTATTGTGCAGCAGTAGCAGTATCGAGACTCTTAGGCTACAAAATAGAACACATGTCTACAACAAAACCAAATCAAGAAAATGTAATACCTAAATGGCAAAAGCGAATAGATACACGGATAGAAGGGAAAAGAAAAATAATTGGAAGAATAACGCAAGTGTTAAATGGAATCAAATCAAAAAGACTTAACCAATCATTAAAAGATATATACCGATCATTACAGACAAAACCTGGAAAACCTGAATTTGAATCCATAATCCGAAATTACAACGACACATTAAAACAAACAGTTCAAGCACTATCACAAAGAATTAGAAGATATAAAATACAAAGCGAAAGACGAAAACAAAATACAATGTTCTATAATAACGAAAAAATGTTCTATAGAAATCAAAATAAAATAAATTCAAGCAATAATAACAATACACCACAAATAGATG
Source organism: Oppia nitens (assembly GCF_028296485.1). Taxonomy (NCBI): domain Eukaryota; kingdom Metazoa; phylum Arthropoda; class Arachnida; order Sarcoptiformes; family Oppiidae; genus Oppia; species Oppia nitens. The sequence goes on from NW_026533206.1 coordinate 1,045,087, forward strand.
AAATAGAAAACTACTGGAAAGAAATCTGGAGTAACCCAAAGGAATATAAAGAATCTAATTGGATAAATGATATTGAAGATGAAAATAAAAAAATACCACATATGACTTCAGTAAATATAATTAAAGATGACTTAACCGAAGCCCTCAATAAATCCCACAACTGGAAAAGCCCAGGACAAGACAAAATACAAAACTTCTGGTATAAACACTTTACAACAGTTCATCAACCAATGGCAATAGCAATGAATAAAATAATACAAACAGGACAAACCGATGACTTCCTCACTTCCGGAATAACATATCTACTCCCAAAAACAGAAAATACATCAGATCCCAGCAAATATAGACCAATCACTTGCCTAACAACAATGTATAAAATCCTAACATCCATAATATCAACAAAAATATATAATCATTTAAGTAACAACAACATAATAGCTGAAGAACAAAAAGGCTGTATAAAACACTCAATGGGTTGTAAAGAGCAATTAACAATAGACAATATCATAACAATAAGAGCTCGTCAAAAACATAGAAATCTTGAAATGGCATACATAGACTATAAGAAAGCATTCGATTCAGTCCCTCATAAATGGTTATTAAGAGTGTTAAAACTATATAAAATTGACAACACACTGATAAACACATTAGAAAATATGATGAAAAAATGGAATACTAAATTGTGTGTCAATACAAATAATGGAACAAAAATAAGTACAGAAATCAAAATAAATAGAGGAATATTTCAAGGAGATTCACTCAGTCCTCTGTGGTTCTGCTTAGCTATAAACCCACTGTCATCACTACTTAAAAAGCTAAAAGGCGTAAATCTAAAATCAAGTGATACAAAATATAATCTAACACATCTACTATATATGGACGACTTAAAACTATACGCCGAAAAAGAATCTGATTTAAATGCAATGCTAAAAACAACAGAAACTTTCTCCAATGATATAAATATGGAATTCGGATTAGATAAATGTGCTATAATGAAACTGAAAAAAGGAGTCTATTCTGAAAGAAATCAATACGAAACTGATAACGGATATATAAAGGCACTAGAAAATGGAGATATATATAAGTATTTAGGAATTAAGCAAATGCATAAATCTAAAATGACAGAAGTTAAAGAAGAAATAAAGAAAACATTAAACCAAAGAATAATAAAAATACTAAAATCTCAACTAAACTCAAACAACAAATTCAAAGCCATAAACACTTGGGCTATACCTGTACTGACATACTCGTTCGGAATAATAAAATGGAGTAAAACAGAACTTGAGACCATTGAAAGACATATAAGGCGACAACTTACAATGTTTGGACTACACCACCCTAGAAGTTCTGTAGCACGACTGTGTGTTAGTAGAAAGCATGGGGGTAGAGGGTTACTAAACATTGTAAGCCTTGAAGCCAAACAGCGAGAAGTGCTGAGAAAATACCATCAACAAAAATGCAATGTCTCAGAGCTCCACAAAATAACATCAACACTTGATTACAACTACACACCTCTAAATCTCAGCAATAATGAACATCAAATAGAAATACAAAATGAAAAAGAAAGGATTAACACATGGGCCTCAAAAGAACTCCACGGTAGATACAGAGCAGAACTCAACCAAACACACGTAGACGAAGAAATGTCTACAAAATGGTTGAAGTACGCCGGTCTTCATGGAGAGACAGAGGGGTTCATGATGGCAATACAAGATCGAGTGATTCCGACACGAAACCATCAGAAATACATCCAAAAGCTAAATATACCAACAGACAAGTGCAGGATGTGTCATATGGAGTCCGAAACAATAGAACATATACTAAACGGGTGTAAAGTACTCACAAACACCGAGTACCTAAGCCGTCACAACCAAGTAGCCAAAATCATACATCAGGAATTGGCAATAAGATTCGGACTAATCAAAGAACCATTACCATACTATAGATACGAGCCACAAAGTGTAATGGAAAGCAACAGAGCCAAGCTCTACTGGGATAAAGAAATAAGAACAGATAAGACTGTGGCCCACAACCGCCCAGATATAGTACTAGTAGACAAACATCAAGATAAGGCATACATAATAGACATAGCGGTCCCACTAACACACAAACTACAGGACACGCATAGTGAGAAACGCCGAAAATATACAGACTTGGCCTATGAGATCAATAAGATGTGGCGCATTAAGAAAGTTGAAATCATACCTATAATCCTGTCATCAATGGCCGTAATACCGAAAAATCTGGCCCTAAGTTTGGAATCACTGGAAATCAGAAAAACTAAGATCTATGAAATGCAAAAAGCAGTGATACTTCAGAGTTGTAGAACAGTCAGAAAAGTACTAGACTTGAGTTGAGTCTAACCAGTCGTGTCTCTGCCACCAAAAGTGGCCGACACAACTGTGATCACACCGGAACAACCGTGATATACAAAAATAATAATAATAATAATAATAATAATAATAATAATAATAATAATAATAATAATAATAATAATAATAATAATAATAATAATAATAATAATAATAATAATAATAATAATAATAATAATAATAATAATAATAATAATAATAATAATAATAATAATAATAATAATAATAATAATAATAATAATAATAATAATAATAATAATAATAATAATAATAATAATAATAATAATAATAATAATAATAATAATAATAATAATAATAATAATAATAATAATAATAATAATAATAATAATAATAATAATAATAATAATAATAATAATAATAATAATAATAATAATAATATAAAATTAACTATTCAACAGCAAACAAAAAATAGTTTACAAAACTGTTTAACTTAAGGTAATAATATTAATTAATAAATAATAAGTATAAAAAACAATTATATATTTATTTTTTTAAAAATAATATTAATATTTTTTTCTAATTTAGGATTTTTTTATTGCTATAAAACAACAACAAACAAACAAAAATAAATTATAAGTTATATTATTCAATACAATACAAGTAATATAAATTTATATATATATGATTTATAAATAATTAAACGATAATTAATGTATAAATATTTTTTTTAGATTATTAATTTAAACTATTTATTTTTTATTAAAAAATTTATTTTTTATTTTAAATAGTTTTTTACTATGTTATATATTTTTTTATTTATTTTAATTGATATTAAATAATTTTCTAATACATTAACGTTATTAACATACTGTATATGTAAATTATTATTATTTTTATATTCAATACATTATATTATATATATATACATATTGTTTATATTTGTTGCTAACCTAATATTTCATATAAAATATTATTATTATTATTATTATTAAAACAAAAAAATAATTAATTGTATTTTATTTCTATATATTTAGATATCTTTAATTAAAAAAAATAATTATAATGATAATTACAAAAAATTTCAAAATTTTTTTTGTTGGTATTTATGAAGTAGATTATAATTTAATATATAATAAATTAATTAATAATTACATTATATTAGATTACTATATTAGTGTACTAAACATACTTAAAGTACAGTATATGATACTAATAAAAATTTTAGTATTATTATTATTATTGTTATTATCATTACTTTAGTACAGTGTGTATAATTAAGTGCCACAAAAATGTATAGTTTTTTTTATATATATGGATATCAACAACAACAAAATCATGAGTTTTATTAAAAAAATTAATTATTGATAAAGCAATTAACACATAGTTTTTCATTTAAAAAAAATAAATAAATTAACGATTTGTTTTAAATGAAATATTTTTTTTGACAATTTTATATAACACAAGTCTCTCTCTCTCTCTCTCTCTCTCTCTCTCTCTCGCTATGTGTTTCTCTATCTAATCATATAACCAATAAATGTATGTATTTAACAGCAAAAATTAAGATAACATAACACACACACACATACACACACATACACACACATACACACACATACACACACATACACACACATACACACACATACACACACATACACACACACATACACACACATACACACACATACACACACATACACACACATACACACACATACACACACATACACACACATACACACACATACACACACATACACACACATACACACACATACATACACATACACACACACATACACACACATACACACACATACACACACTTACACACACATACACACACACATACACACACATACACACACATACACACACATACACACACACACACACAYACACACACACATACATACACATACATACACATACACACACATACACACACATACACACACACATACACACACAAAGACAGTGATTGTATAGTATAGTACTGTACGACACAAAATTGTTTAATAATAATTGCTGTCTAATTAAGTACATTACAGTATATATGATTAAAAATTGATTGCTACTTATATTTATTACATTACATAATACAGTATATGTATATATCATGTTATGTATTATTTAATACAGTATAAACAGTAATATAAAAAAACTGCAATTAAATATTTTGCTGTTGAAACAAGTGGTTTGAAGTATCAAAGTTTAAGTGCTAATAGACCGGGTATATAGTCAATCATTATATATTTGTTTGATACTGTTATATAGTGTATGTATGTATGTGTGTGTATGTGTATGTATGTGTGTGTATGTATGTGTATGTATGTGTATGTATATGTATGTATATGTATGTATGTGTATGTATGTGTATGTATGTGTATGTATGTGTATGTATGTGTGTGTATGTATATGTATGTGTGTGTATGTATGTGTATGTATATGTATGTATATGTATGTATGTGTATGTATGTGTATGTATGTGTGTGTATGTGTATGTATGTGTGTGTATGTGTATGTATGTGTATGTATGTGTATGTATGTGTGTGTATGTGTATGTATGTGTATGTATGTGTATGTATGTGTATGTATGTGTGTGTATGTGTATGTATGTGTGTGTATGTGTATGTATGTGTGTGTATGTGTATGTATGTGTATGTATGTGTATGTATGTGTATGTATGTGTATGTATGTGTGTGTATGTGTATGTATGTGTATGTATGTGTATGTATGTGTATGTATATGTGTGTGTATGTGTGTGTATGTGTATGTATGTGTGTGTATGTGTATGTATATGTATGTATGTGTATGTATGTGTATGTATGTGTGTGTATGTGTATGTATGTGTGTGTATGTGTATGTATGTGTGTGTATGTGTATGTATGTGTATGTATGTGTATGTATGTGTATGTATGTGTATGTATGTGTGTGTATGTGTATGTATGTGTATGTATGTGTATGTATGTGTATGTATGTGTATGTATATGTGTGTGTATGTGTGTGTATGTGTATGTATGTGTATGTATGTGTATGTATGTGTATGTATGTGTATGTATGTGTGTGTATGTGTATGTATGTGTATGTATGTGTATGTATGTGTATGTATATGTGTGTGTGTGTGTATGTGTATGTGTGTGCGAGAGAGAGAGAGAGAGAGAGAGAGGGTATATTACAAGTTGTTACATAATATTATATAATTACTACCAGTGCTCACCACTTATACAACAATACAACAGTATATATCGTATATATAAATAGGGAAACACTTATTATTAATTTTTTATATAAAATTATTATTATTAATAACAATAATAACAATTAGTACATAAATTAAATAAATAATACTAAAATCTTGTGACAAATACTAAGCAAATAAATAACTAAATAAATAACTTTAAAACATTTGATTACTACTGTATATTATATTAGTGAATTAAAAGTGTTTAGTAGTTAAAATTTAGTGTATAATTTTTTTTTAAAAAATTTAACTAGACACATTTATTATTTTTGAAAAATATTATATTGATAATTTTGAGAATAATTAATAAATGTAAAAAATTGTTTTTTTAATTAGTGTTATTGTTTCAAAAAAAAAAACAAACAAACAAATAAATATATGATAATAACAACAATTTTATTAATTATATATATATATATATATATACTGTACATATATTTAAGTAATTTATTACTAATAAATTAATAATTATTTTTTGTTAAATTTTATTGTTAAAATTACTATTAATATATTTGGTTATTTACCTTGTTACTACTACTACTACTACTACTACTACTACTATTAATATTACTATTAATATAAAATGTAAAAATGCCAAATAGTCATAAACATCATAATAATAATATTAATAATAATACTAAACAAATTAAAATTTGTTGGATATGTGGCGATAAAGCGACAGGTAATCCAAATAAAAAAAATTTATAATTAATAAAAATTTATAATTTCAAAAATTAACAAAATCTATAACTAATAATAATTATTATTATTTAAAAAAAAAACTAATAAAGGCTTTCATTTTGATGCCATGAGCTGTGAGTCTTGTAAATCATTTTTTCGTCGAAATGCACTTAAAAGTCGAGTAATTATTATTATTAATTATTAATTATTAATTATTATTATTATTATTATTATTATTATTATTATTATTATTATTATTATTATTATTATTAATTATTATTAATTATTAATTATTAATTATTAATTATTAATTATTATTAATTATTAATTATTAATTATTAATTATTAATTATTAATTATTAATTATTAATTATTAATTATTAATTATTAATTATTAATTATTAATTATTAATTATTAATTATTAATTATTAATTATTATTATTATTATTATTATTATTAATTATTATTATTATTATTATTAATTATTATTATTATTTATTTTTAATAATAATAATTATTATACTATTATTAATATTAATATAATTAAAATTTAATTAATTATTTATTTTTAATAATAATAATTATTATACTATTATTAATATTAATATAATTAAAATTTAATTAATTATTTATTTTTAATAATAATAATTTATACTATTATTAATATTAATATAATTAAAATTTAATTAATTATTTATTTTTAATAATAATAATTATTATACTATTATTAATATTAATATAATTAAAATTTAATTAATTATTTATTTTTAATAATAATAATTTATACTATTATTAATATTAATATAATTAAAATTTAATTAATTAATTATAAACAAAAAACAAAATTTCAATTTCAAGGATCAATTCAAATGCTATTTGGGCGGCAACTGTGCCATCGATGTCCACAATCGGACCTTTTGCAAGAAGTGTCGACTCGACAAATGCTTTGACGTCGGAATGAAAAGTGTAACTAAAAAATAAATATTAATAATAATAACTAAATACTAACTAAATATTAATTAAATAATAATAACTAAATAAAAACTAAATAATAACTAATTACTAATTAAATAATAACTAAATAATAAATATATAATAACTAAATACTAACTAAATACTAATTAAATACTAACTAAATATTAATTAAATACTAACTAAATACTAATTAAATATTAATTAAATACTAATAACTAAATAATAATAATAATAATAATAATAATAATAATGATAATAATTTTTAATATAAATTAATTGATGTCTTAATTTGCTAGACATTCATCTACAATGAAGAACAAAAACGGATGAGACGGGCAATCATTGATGAAAACCGATTGCGAAGACAACAGAACAAAGACGAAAGTCGTGGCCTACATATGGTCTGGCAATCGGCGGCGTCGGCGGCGGCTAACCATCGCAACTGTTGTCCACTGATGACTATATCTTCTTCATCGTCATCAACATCATCAACAACACCACTGTCATCGTCGCCGATGACAACAACTCAGCCGTTAAACGACAACAACAACAACAACAACAACAACAACAGTTGCGATCATTCGCTGGATTTTATCGACGAACTAATAGACAATACATACGATACGGAAGCAATTAATGCCGAAATCGGTCGAATCGAGTCCTATATTACCGACAATCATACCACTCATGTATGCCAATCGGTCTACAAACGAGTGGATCGTTTGGAGACCACTGTTCAGCCAATACTGAGACCAATCCAGGACTATAGCAATCAATTGACCGAAACTGAAGGCCAGAAACTGACGGAATTGTTTCATGCAATCGGTTTCCTAACCCATCGGCGGCCGCCCGGCGACCAAATCGACGGCCAATTGATGGCCAAAAGCTATTTGGAAGCGTCGAGTGTTTTGCATTTGAGTAGCGAAACCGAAATCCGGGATTTGGTTAAAATGTCCAAACATTTCAATGCATTTCAATCGGTTTGCGAATCGGATCAAATAGTTTTGATAAAATATGCCTCACTTGAGATAATCATCAATCGTATGGTTTTGAAGTTTAATTTTGAACGCCAGTACTGGGATATAATTACGGTTAGTGCTAACTGTCCCATACTAACTGTCCCTTCCTAACTGTTCCTGCTAACTGTTCATCCTAACTAGTCCTACTAACTGTCCATCATAACTGTTTATTCCTAACTATCCCTACTAACTGTCCATCATAACTGTGCATCCTAACTATCCCTACTAACTGTCCATTCTAACTGTCTATCCTAACTGTCCCCTGCTAACTCTCCCTGCTAACTGTCCCATCCTAACTGTCCCATCCTAACTGTCCCATCCTAACTATCCCATCCTAACTGTCCCATCCTAACTGTCCCATCCTAACTGCCCACTTAAACCATAACTGTTTAATTCCAATATATATATATATAGGATGACCATCTATCGCATCTGGTTAAGCTAGAGCTGCTTAAATCGGGTAATACATATACAAATCATAAAAGATTTTTAGACAATATGGGAACGGAATGGGATTCGGATCCAGTTATCATTGATCTGGTATGTCATATATCATATAAAGTAGATGTCTTATACAGTATATTGTTGTCCATTTTTTTAAACAAAAAAAACTGATTTCCCCAATAAATCAATCAATTTCTAGTTAACAGCTATACTATTGTTTAATCCGGAGCGACCAAAACTCAAGGACAAGGAGCTAATCAAGTAAGTCATAGACATTTTGATTATCATATCTAACTATCCGTCCTCTATCTGTCTCTCTATCTGTCTCTCTATCTGTCTCTCTCTGTCTCTCTCTCTCTGTCTCTCTCTCTATCTCTATCTCTATCTCTATCTCTATCTCTATCTCTATCTCTATCTCTATCTCTATCTCTATCTCTATCTCTATCTCTATCTCTATCTGTCTATCTATCTGTCTATCTATCTGTCTATCTATCTGTCTCTCTATCTGTTTCTCTATCCATCCTCTCTCTCTCTCTTTCTGTCTCTCTCTCTGTCTCTCTCTCTGTCTCTCTCTATCTCTATCTGTCTCTCTATCTGTCTCTCTATCTGTCTCTCTCTCTCTCTCTCTCTCTCTCTCTCTCTCTCTCTCTCTCTCTCTCTCTCTCTCTCTCTCTCTCTCTCTCTCTCTCTCTCTCTCTCTCTCTCTATGCTTCTCCTACTCCTATAGACTGGAACAGCAGACATACATGTATTTACTTCAACGATATCTACTGTTGAGGTATCGATCGGATAGTGAATCTAAATCTAAATTCTTGAGATTATTGAATCATTTGACTGATCTAAACATATTGGATGAAATAATTGTCATCAACTGTTCCCAAATGGATATGACTCGGTTACCATTGATGAAAGAGATATGCGATCGGCTATGATCTCGGGTCCACCTGATAGGAGGTGGGGGGTGGGGTCAGAGGATAGGGAGGAGGTTTGGTTTTGTTGATTAGGACATACCTAATTAAATTAATAAAACAATTAAAATAAAATATAAAATAAAATTATAATTAAAAGAAAAAATTAAATAATATAAATATATATATTATAAATGTATTATTAAATAATTTTTAAAAAATAAATTTATAACAATTTAAAAAAACATTTTTTTTTATTTTGTTTGTTTATTAAACATATGATTAAATAAATGTTTAATTAATTAATTAATTAATTTTAAGTAAATTAATTATATTAAAAATGGACAACTTTTGTTTACAGAATTTTTTTTATTTATATTATAAAAAAACATACATGTAATTAATTATTTTTTTACAATTTATTTAATAAATTAATTACGATATTTATTAATTAGGTTTATATATATTATATACCAGTATATATACTGTATATATATATATAATGTAAACATCATATATATATTTTTTTTGTTATTATATTTTAATATAATTTAATTTGTTATTAATTAATTAACCAAAATTTTTTAATTTATTATCAATAACTATTGTATATCATTATTATACTGTTTACACTGTTTTGTGTGTGTATATATATATACTGTATATATAATCACCTAATTGCTATCAATTATTATTATACAGTATAATCAAATAGATAGATAAATATTTTTTTTAAAATAAACATGGAAGTTTAATATATTAATTTAATAAAGTTAAAACTAAAATTAAAAAAAAATAATTTTAAATAATAAAATAAAAAACTTAACGTACAGTATATACAGTATATATATATATATATATATATATATATATTGTGTATATAATATAAAAATAATAATAACATAATGAATGTCAATAATAATAATAATAATAATAATATAAATTTATTAAATTGTTTAGTTTGTGGCGACAAAGCTATCGGTATTTATCGGACAAAAAAATAATTTTATTAATTTATTATTTTTTAAAAATTATTTTTTAATCATTTTTTAGGTAAAAATTTTAATGTCGTTTCATGTGTTTCATGTAAAACAATATTCAGAAGGAATGCCAACTTATATAAGGTTTTTATTTATATATATATATATAGATTGATATAAATTTTTTAAATTTTTTTTAAATATTAAGACATTTAAATGCAATTTTGACGACAACTGTACTATTGATGTCAAACGTAGAAAGTTTTGTAAGAAATGTCGACTAAAAAAATGTTTTGCCGTCGGAATGAAAAAAAGTTTTGTTAATTAAGATAAACAAAAATATTTTTATTTTTTTAATTAATTTATTTTCATTATTATTATTATTATAGGAGTATATACTCAGCGATGATCAGAAAAAGTTTAGATATTGTCTAATACAGGAAAACAGTAGGCGACAAAAACTTGATACCAGTGCTCAACCATTGATTAACAAAGAACCGGTAGTTTTGAACAGTTATACAATTACTACTACTAATACTACTACCGATACTAGAGTTTTATTATCAGATAATACAATAGATAATAATAATTATAACAATTATCAAGTACTGTCCGATAGGACAGCCGCCTATAGTAATCTAATGGACATACAGTTTATCATAAAATCGATGGACAACCAGATAATGTCGGAAAACAACTGTTGGTTCAATGATAGAGAAGTCTATCGACTCAATGAACTAACAAATGTCTTAAATATCAGTCGACAACAACAACAACGACAACAATCAATGATTACATCCGACTATCAAATAGATATTATCAATAGGTTTACCACTAATGCAATTACGGGTACAGTTGTCAGCCGTTTGTTTGCCATATACTTGGAACAGATGGTCAAACAATTGGTCCAACAATTAGGTGGCAGTGGTGGTGGTGGTGGTGATGATGATGATGATGATGATGATGATGATGGACACCCTATGTTATCAACGTTTGGCCAGTTATGCGATAGCGACCAGATTTTGTTGATTAAATACGGATCAATTGAAATATGTTTTTTACGATCAGTTATCAATTATAACTTTTCTCATGAATATTGGACACTAATTTTGGTAATTATTTTTTGCATATATATTACAGTAATATTAAACAATAATATTTTTTCTAACTAATTATTAATTAATATATATATATATATATATATATTTATATTAAAATTTATTTTTTGTTTGTTTGTTTTATTAGGATATTGAAAATTCTGTATTATTTAATATTGATTTATTGCGCAAATATAAGAAAAATACTTATAATTATCATAAAATATTTTTACAAAAAATATCTATAGACTGGGATAGAGATAAAACTGTTATTGATTTGGTATTTAATTTATATATAATTATATATATATATATATATATATAATCTATTATTTTATATAATAAAAAATAAATATTTTATTTTATTTATTGATTTACTTATGTAAATATATATATAATAGCTAACAGCAATCATACTGTTTAATGCAAAACGCCCTGAGCTATCACATAGAGAAGCTATAAAGTAATGATAACTATTGATATATATTTTTTAAATAAAAATTAGTATTTAAAAAAAACAATAATTAATTTTCCTCTCAAAAAAAATAGATACTATCGCTACCTATATATATACATTTATTGGCAAAATATTTGCGCCTAAAATACCGGACATCGGATTTTCATCAAAAATTATTGCGATTATTAAACTGTTTGGTAGACTTGGAGCTAATGAATGATATGATTGCCGGCAATCTCTTAGATGCCGATCCCGAGAGACGGGTTGCCATTGATGAACGAAATTTGTAGCCGAAAATATCAGCCGATAAATCAATCAATCAATTAAAACAAATAATAATTATTAATTAATTAATTTTAAAATACAAACAAAAATCAATTTAAAAAATCATTATTATAAAAGTAGTACATATTATATGACTTAACTTTATATATACAATATATATATATGATTAAAATGCTAATTAAAATAGAAATATTTTAAAACAGTTATATAAGTATTTATATATTTAAAATAAAAATTTTTATTTTTTGTAGTGTTTGTATAGTTTAAATAACAATTTTTTTATTATACAATTAATTAGAAATATGTTATAAATTTTTTAATAATAATAATAATAATAATAATAATAGATTAAATTTAATTCAAAATAATTTGTAAAACTGTTTTTATATTATTTTTTTTTTTAAAAACATTATCTATATTTTTGTATTTTATGTTTAAAAACAATTATATATATACTGTCATATAATAATATCAGTTTTAGTAAATTACCTGATAAAATCAAATATAAAATTATTAAATTTAAAAAAAAAACAAATATGTTAAATTTATATATATATACATATACTGTATATATTAATGGTATTAATACTGTAATTAAAATGGTATTAATAGAAATAGTTTACACACTGTAATGTATATTATGTAGTATAGAGTGACCAATAAATATTTTTAGATAACTATACTGTATATATATATATATATATATATATATATATATATATATATATTATGGTAATATTAATTAATATAATATTTATTAATTTTCATTGACAATTTTGATTGATAATTATTTATTTATATGTAATTTTCATGTACAATATATTATTGTAATTATATAAATAATATATAATTAAATTTTAAATTATTTGTCTTACTATATATATATATATATATATATATATATATATATTTAAAAACTCAAAATAAGAAAATTTAAATACTATTTAGGTGTCATTATAATTATTATTTTTTTAATTTCATATAATAATTATATTTTAATTTATTTATTGATAATTAAAAAAAATCTAATATAAATTTTTTATTTTGAGTTAATAATAGCAGCAGCAATAATAATAATAATAATAATAACCAAATATTAAAATTTATTTAGTTATACTATTTTTTTAATAGGATTTTTTTACAAACAAACAAAATGAAATTGAAATTAAATTTTTTAATTAACATTTTTTTGATTATATTATTATTTATTATATTAATTGATGTCAATTGTTATAATATTACTAATCGTGCTAATAATATACAAGGTAATAATAATAATAATAATAATAGTATAAATAATAATGGTGATGATGGTAGACATGGAGGTAAGYTAAATRACCCAACCCYCCCATATGATCTAAACCCCCTAATCTACCTTGAAATTTACCTGAATCATTTAGTTGCTGCTGGACAACAATACAATGGAGGACAGGGAGGACAGGTTGGACATGGAGGTAGGCTATTATGCTGGAGCTAATAATAATAATAATAATAATTAACTATAAAAACAACTATTTTATTTAATTTAGTCATACATATTTAAAAATTATGATATAATTTGTTAATTTTTGTAAATTTATATATTTTTTTTATTATTATGCCTGGATCATTTATTATTATTATTATTATCATCATCATCAAGTACTAAATGTTGGTATTAATATCAATGGTATATTAAATAGTAATGGTATAGCTAATGGAAATTCACCGTCAATTAATAGTGAAAACAAAGTATATAATTAATTATTTATTAATTAATAAATTTAACTAGATAACTAATGCATTATTATTTTACTTATATATATATATATATTAGTAATATTAATTAATAGTCTCAATTTAATTTTAACTATTAGATTAATAATCATGTATATGGAGGACATGGAGGTAGGCAAATATATTGATTATAATAATAATAATAATAATAATAATAATAATAGGTAAAGGGGATACAAATTAACTATTAAAAAACTTTTTTAAAATAATTATATACAGCAAATTAATTTATTATATATTTATTATTTTTTTTGTTTAAAAATTTATATCCAAGTAATAAATACTGGTATTAATATCAATGGTATATTAAATGGTAATGGTATAGCTAATGGAAATTCACAATCAATTAATAGTGGAAATATAGTATATAATTAATTATATATATAATTAAAATAAATTTATCTAAATAACTAATGCATTATTATTTTACTATAATATTTTATTATAATAATTAATAATCTCAATTTAATTTTAACTATTAGATTAATAATCATAAAAATGGTATACATGGAGGTTATAGAGGTTATGGAGGTTATGGAGGACATAAAGGACATGGAGGTAGACAAATATATTGATTATAATAGTAATAGTAATAGTAATAGTAATAGTAATAGTAATAGTAATAGTAATAGTAATAGTAATAGTAATAGTAATAGTAATAGTAATAGTAATAGTAATAGTAATAGTAATAGTAATAGTAATAGTAATAGTAATAGTAATAGTAATAGTAATAGTAATAGTAATAGTAATAGTAATAGTAATAGTAATAGTAATAGTAATAGTAATAGTAATAGTAATAGTAATAGTAATAGTAATAGTAATAGTAATAGTAATAGTAATAGTAATAGTAATAGTAATAGTAATAGTAATAGTAATAGTAATAGTAATAGTAATAGTAATAGTAATAGTAATAGTAATAGTAATAGTAATAGTAATAGTAATAGTAATAGTAATAGTAATAGTAATAGTAATAGTAATAGTAATAGTAATAGTAATAGTAATAGTAATAGTAATAGTAATAGTAATAGTAATAGTAATAGTAATAGTAATAGTAATAGTAATAGTAATAGTAATAGTAATAGTAATAGTAATAGTAATAGTAATAGTAATAGTAATAGTAATAGTAATAGTAATAGTAATAGTAATAGTAATAGTAATAGTAATAGTAATAGTAATAGTAATAGTAATAGTAATAGTAATAGTAATAGTAATAGTAATAGTAATAGTAATAGTAATAGTAATAGTAATAGTAATAGTAATAATAATAGTAATAAATAGATAAATGGTACACTAATTTAATAACAATAATTATATACAGCAAATTAATTTATTATATAAATAATAATTTTAATTAAGTTTAATATTTGTTTGTTTATTTTTAATCAACATTTTTATTTATTGATTTTTTAAAAATAAATAAATTATTATATAGTTTTTATAATTTTTTAAAATAATCATTTAATTGTTTTGTTTTTTTTTTAAATTTATACCCAAGTAATAAATACTGGTATTAATATCAATGGTATATTAAATGGTAATGGTATAGCTAATGGAAATTCGCCGTCAATTAATAGTGGAAATATATTATATAATTTATTTAATTTACCCCCCGGGTGGGGGTGAGTGGGGGCTTATAAAACATAATATTTTTTAACCCCACCTCCAAAAAAAATTAATTTAATTTAATTGTTTGTTTTGTGTTTTGATAGTAATCTATATCTAAATATCTAATTAATTATTGTTTTTTTAAAACATAAGATACAGTACATGTAATACTAATACAAATGTATTTATAATTTTTTTTATTATTTCAATTAAATCAATAAATGTTTTTATTTTTTGTTTAAATAAGTTTTTGTCATAATTTTTTTTATAAAAAAATATATTTATATATTAATTTTGTTGATAAATTGTAAAAAAATTTATATTAAATAAAAATTTAATAAACAGTATATTTATATATTATTTTAGCTTTACATTTTTACAAAAAAAAATATCTAGTATTTTACAAAAATATTAAATATTATTATTTTGTTTATTAATTAATATATTTTAAGTACTAATTTAGTACACAATTATTAATACTTTATATTATTTTTAATGTACTTAATGTACTCAATGTACTCTCAATAGTTTCATGCATTTAATTTTAATCAATTTATTAAATAAGATAATAAATATATCAATAAATACATATAAATATATATATATATTATGTTTTAAATCCTACCAATGTTTAGTACATTTAAAATTTCAAATAATATTTTTGGTTATTAATATATATATATATATAACAATTTAATATTAAATTAATAAAATACAATTCACAATTTGTAACTATTATTTTTATTTTATTTTTTTCAAAAAATGTTGTAATTATTAGTTTTTTTCAATAATTTTATTAATAATTTTTTATTATTTTGTTGTTCAACAACAACAACAACAACAAAATGTTTAAAAACAAATTATGTATTGTTTGTAGTGATAGAGCCAGTGGTAAAAACTTTTTGTTTTAAAAAAAAAAAATTATTTTTTACTTTTATTATTATTAATAATAATATTTTTTTTCAAATAACTAATAATAATTATAGTTAATTATTATTTATTTTTTTAAAAATTTATTATTTAATTAATTTCTAGGATTTAATTTCAATGCCATAACATGTGAGTCTTGTAAAGCATTTTTCCGTAGAAATGCCCACAAATTTAATGTAATTATTGTTTTGATTTTTTTTGTTCAATAAAATTAATTAATTTTAATTAAATATTTTTAGTTATACTACTACTACTATTACTAGTAATAGTAATTAATTTACTAAAATAAATCTATTATTATTTTTTGTTTGTTTAATTTAATAGTTGTTGAAATGTTTTAGAGGACAGTCGTGTCCACCGATATGTATAGCCAATCGTAAGTCATGTAAAAAATGTCGACTAAATCGGTGTTTGGCTTCCGGTATGAGAACCGTATGTTTTTATTTTATTTTTAAAAATCTCTTAAATAATTATAAATAATTTCATTACTAATAAAAAAAACATAAATACTTATTAATAAAAAAAATAATTAAGAATATATATACAAATATATAGAAATTATATTTTTATTTTATTATTTATTTATTTATTATTATTATTATTATTATTATATAATACGTAAGGAATTAATTCTTACGGAAAATGAACGAATAGTCCGGAAGAATAAGATTCTGGAAAATCAAAGACAAAGACAACGACTGATCCAAGAGTTGTCACTAATAGCTGAGATCACGACAACAACAACAACAACAACTACTACTACTACTACTACTACTACTAATAATAATAATAATAATAATATTGAGGACATACCTAAAAATAATAATAATAATAATAATAATACCGATAATAACAATACAATGGTTATTGTATGCGATTATATGATAATACCATTTCATCGGACAATACAAATGTCATCCTTAAGTAAACTAGATTTTAATGATCGGGAAATCAGTCGACTTCGGGAACTACTCGATGCATCCAAAATACTGGACGACAATAATAGGTCAGTCCCGCCATCACCGTCACCGACAACAACAACAACAACAACCAACTGTCGATATGTTAGCCAATTTGACGACATGTTACGTGTAATGTCCCTGAAATGCGATTACGATATCAAACAGATTGTAAAAATGACTAAACAATTGCAACCGTTTAGTAGACTAAGCGAATCGGATAAGCTATCGCTGATTAAGTACTCGGCCATTGAGATACTGACCCTAAGGATTGTACCCAATATTGATACCCAAACAGAGTACTGGACTGTGAGGACAGTTAGTTTTATTTTTATTTATTTTTTTTTATATTTTTTTAAGTATCCATTCAATAGTATTAATATTTATTGATTGTATTGTATCTGTATTTTCTAATAATAATAATAATAGGATAGCGATACAGTGTCTATGATATATATTCATCAATTAAGACAATGTAAACGCAATTATTATGAAAATTTTTGGCAATTTTATCATATGATAGCACCGGTATGGCACAGGGATATGGTTATCATTGATCTGGTAAGTGAGTGGGTATTGAATAACAATTTTAAAAAATTTAGTTTATTATATACATAAATATAAAGTATTATTTTATGATTTTTTTTAAAAATTTAATGTATTAGTTAACAGCTATACTATTGTTTGACGCCAATAGACCTGAGCTTAAGCACCGGGAGTATATCATGTATGTGTATGTGTATGTGTATGTGTATGTGTATGTGTATGTGTATGTGTATGTGTATGTGTATGTGTATGTGTATGTGTATGTGTATGTGTATGTGTATGTGTATGTGTATGTGTATGTGTATGTGTAAATTACTGTATATACTATATTATAGATATTTTTAAACATTTATATATCATTTAATATCATATATTGAATATATATAGACTTCAGCAACAGATATACATGTTTTTATTGCAACGATATCTATACATCAGATGCCGTACGGAAAGGGAGGCAAACATACAGTTTGTACGTCTATTGAATAGTTTGCATCACTTGCATACTGTCGATGAAAAAGTTGCACTCAATTGGCTGGAAGGCGATCCCCGACTGGTCCTACCATTGCTTCGGGAGATTAGTCAACGAAACTAAAAAAAAACAATTAATAAAAAAAATTTCAACATATAATGTATATAATGATTATTATTTAAAAAAAAAAATCAAATTTGAATTTACAAATTATATATTCAAAACATATATACATTTACTTATTATTGTATTAATTAAAAAAAACAAATTTAAAAATATAATAATAATAAAAATTTAAAGTGAATCCAATAAATCGATAATTAAATTTATATATATATATATATTATATACTAATTAAATATATTATAATGTTTATTTTTTTAATTATATACAATAAATATGTTTATAAAATAATTATTTAAAAAATTATAATTAAACTTTTATACTATCTATAAATATATTATTAAATTAGTAATAAACAAAATACATAATAATTTATATTATTTTTAAAAAATTTATTACATAGAATTAAATATTTTATTATTATTATTATTATATTTATACAAACCATATTCAAATGTATGAATCAATTAATTAATAAAATTAAATTTCAATTAATATTAAAAATTATTAATAATAATAATTACAATTAACGATCAAATAGTATTTCCCTAACTAATGGCGGAAATAATTGGACATCTAATGTATGTAAAGCAAGTGATATTTTATGGCTAATTATATTAAGTTCACATAAATTAGATAAAAGTCGATTGACTTTAGCATCGGATAGCAATTGGGACTTATATTTCATCGATAGATAACGTTTCAATAGATAGATATATGTTAGCTGTTGTTGTCTTATTATAGTATTTATCCAAACAAACAAAAAAATTAAATAAAAAATATAAATTACTAATATAATTGTTAAAATTCAAAATTATCTACTTATCTGCCAGCGGTCGATTGGCATTCAATAGTATTATTATTGTTAACTTTAATATAATTTTTTTTTAAAAAAAAAGTTAACAATAATCCATAAAACTAAAATTAAATTTATGTATTTCCTTTAAAAATAAATATTAATTTAATTTTAATACCAAATCAATGATCAGTGGATCCGATTCCCAGTCTAAGCCCATATTATTGATAAACCTTTCGTGATTATCGTACGGACTTTTATCCCGGGGTATAATCGACTGATT